>NC_054484.1:116946958-116963774 GCF_017639515.1 Carcharodon carcharias | reverse complement strand
AAGCCTCTCTCTCTCAACCCAACCCTCTCACCCAAACCTCTCACCGTCACACCCAACCCTCTCTCCCTCATACCCCAACTCTCTCTTCCTCTCACCCCAAAACTCTCTCCCTCACTCCCCACAAATATCCCTCTCACCCCAAACTTCTCTCCCTCTGATGCCAACCCTCTCTCACCCTTTCACACCAACCCTCCATGCATCTCCCCCCAACCCTCTCCACCTCTCACCCCAAAACTCTCACCCTATCACCCGAACCCTCTCTCCCTCTTACCCCAACCCTCTCTCCCTCTCACCCCAACCCTCTCTCCCTCTCACCCCAACCCTCTCTCCCTCTCACCCCATCACTCTCTCCCTCTCACCCCAACCCTCTCTCCCTCTCACCCCAACCCTCTCTCCCTCTCACCCCAAATCTCTCTCCCTCTCACCCCAACCCTCTCTCCCTCTTACCCCAAATCTCTCTCCCTCTCACCCCAACCCTCTATCCCTCTCACCCCAACCCTCTCTCCCTCTCTCCCCATCACTCTCCCTCTCTCCCCACCACTCTCCCTCTCACCCCAAACTTCTCTCCCTCGCATGCCAACCCTCTCTCACCCTTTCACACAATCCCTCCCATCATCATACCCGAACCCTCTCTCCATCTCATCCCATACCTCTCTCCCTCTCACCGCAATCCCCTCTCCCTCTCACCGCAACCCCCTCTCCCTCTCACCGCAACCCCCTCTCCCTCTCATTCCCGATCTCTCTCTTCCTCACACAACAACATTGTCTCCCTCTCCCCCAATATTCTCTCCCTCTCAACGTAACTCTCTCTCTCTCACCTCAATACTCTCTCCCTCTCACCCCAACTCTCTCTCCCTCTCACCCCAACCCTCTCTCCCTCTCACCCCAACTCTCTCTCCCTCTCACCCCAACTCTCTCTCCCTCTCACCAACTCTCTCTCCCTCTCACCCCAACTCTCTCTCATTCTCACCCCAACTCTCTCTCCCTCTCACCCAAACCCTCTCAACCTCTCACCCCAACCCTCTCAACCTCTCACCCCAACCCTCTCAACCTCTCACCCCAACCCTCTCAACCTCTCACGCCAACCCTCTCTCCCTCTCACTCCAACCCTCAAACCTCTCACCCCAACTCTCCCTCCTTCGCACAGCAACCCTCTCTCAACTCTCATGGCCACTCTCTCTCCTTCTCACCGAAACTCTATCCATCTCTCACCACAACCCTCCTGCTCACTCTAACCCTCATTCTGCGTCTTCCCTTTTTCTGTCTTTGGCTCCCTCTTTCTCTCAGATTCTGTATGAAAAATCCCCAAACACCAGGCAGCCATTTTAGGTTTGTTCACAGAGGCCATGTTATGTTCCACAGCACTGGGACATTTATGGCAGTGTAGACTCGTCACGAATGGGACATTTGTACTTTCAACGTGACAGAGGGACAGGTATTTCCCTCCATTTTAAAGATGGAGAATGGATCTCCCTCTATTTTAATGATGGAGAAGGGATCGCCCACCATTTTAAAGTTGGAGAAGGGATCTCCCTCCATTTTAAAGATGGAGGTGGGATCTCCCTCCATTTTAAAGTTGGAGAAGGGATCGCCCACCATTTTAAAGTTGGAGAAGGGATCGCCCACCATTTTAAAGATGGAGGAGTGATCTCCCTCTATTTTAATGATGGAGAAGGGATCGCCCACCATTTTAAAGATGGAGGAGGGATCTCCCTCCATTTTAAAGATGGAGGAGGGATCTCCCTCCATGGTATAGAATGTGAAGTGTTCTCCCTCCATGTTAAAGGTTGAGTAGGGCTCTTCCTCCATTTTAAAGTCAGAGAAGGGATCTCCCTCATTTTAAGGACGGTAAAGGGATCTCCCTCCATTTTATAGATGGTAAAGGGATCTCCCTCCATTTTAAAGATGGAAAAGTTATCTGCCTCCATTTCAAATATTGAGGACGGTTCTCGCTCCATTCCTTCAGCTCTCTCTCTCCCGCTTTTGCCTTTCCTTGACTCGTCTCTCTGATTCTATCTCTCACCCTATCTCTATTTCGGACACTCTCTCCCTTCTCTCTGTCTCCCTCTCTCACCCCATTCATTTAACTTTCACTCCGTTGCTTCTCTCTATCTCTCTCTCTCTCACCCTCTCTCTCTGTCTCTCTCTATCTTTCACACCCCATCTCACTGTTGCTATATCCCTATCTTTCTCTCTCACCCCATCTCTCTGCCTCTCACCGTCTCTCTGCCACTCTCTCCTTGTCACACTCAGTCTCTCCCTTGCCCTGCCTCTCTCTTCCTTGATGAGTTTTGTCTCTATTTCTTAATCTCACTCTGTCTCTCTCTCACCATCTCTCTCTCTCTGTGCATTTCTGTCTCTCTCCTTCTCTCTGTCTCTCGCTCCATGAGTTTCTCCCTCTCCCAACAATCCCCAGTCTCCTTTTTGAGGAAGATTTGGGTTTGAGGCTGAAGGGAAAATATTTTCAGGAAAAAAGGGAAATGGCGGACGAGTGAAACCATTGAAACCTTTCTTGCAGAGTGTCAAAAGTAGTTTGATGGGCTAAATGGCCTCCTCCTGTGTTGTAACTGTTCTGTGATACACATGCCGGTTAACTTTTCATTCTGGAATAACCTTCACTCTTTCCTCCATTGCAGGTTCCAGCACTTCCACATCACAATTTGGGCAATGGATCGCCCTCCATTTTAACATTGGAGAAAGTGGCTCCCTCCATTTTAAAGATGGGAATGGATCTCCATCCATTTTAAAGATGGGACTGGATCTATCTCCATTTTAAATATGGGAATGGATCTCCCTCCATTATAGAGTTGGAGAAGACTTACCTTATTTGGGCATCAGCAAGGCTTTTGATAAGGTTCAGCAAGGGAGACTGAAAGTGAAGGTAAGAGCCCATGGGATCCAAGGCAATTTTATAAATTGGATCCAAAATTAGCTGAGTGGCAGGAAGCAGAGGGTGATGGTCAAGAGGTGTTTTTGTGACTGGATTCCTGTGTCCTGTGGGGTTCCACAGGGATCGGGGTTGAGTCCCTTGCTGTGTGTGGTATGTATAAATGATTTAGACTTCAGTGTAGGAGGATTGATCAGCAAGTTTGCAGATGACACGACAATTGGTGGGGTGGTAAATAGTGAGGGGGTAGACTTAGATTACAGGAGGAAATAGAAGGGCCGGTCAGTGGCAAATGGAATTTAATCCGGGTAATTGTGAGGTGATGCACTTGGGGAACACAAACAAGGCAAAGGAATACATTATGAATGCTAGAACCCTGGGATGTAATGGGCATTAGAGGGTCCTTGATGTGTATGTCCACCAGTCGCTTAATGTATCGGGACAGGTAAATAAGGTGGTTAAGAAGGCATATGAGATACTTTCCTATAGTAGGCGAGACATAGAGTAAAGGAGCAGGAAGGTCATGCTGGAACTGTATAAAATGCTGGTTAGGCCACAGCTAGAGTACTGTGTGCAGTTCTGGAATTCACATTATAGGAAGGATGTGATTGCACTAGAGAGAGAGCAGAGGAGATTTACCAGGATGTTGCTTGGGCTGGAGAATTTTAGGTATGAGGAGAGATTGGATAGACTTGGATTATTTTCCCGGGAGTAGAGGAGATTGAGGAAGGACATGCTTGAGGTGAATACAATTCTGAGGGGCATTGATAGGGTAGACACATCCCATGAATCAGACTCTGTAACAGCATTTAGCACATCACAAGACAAAATATATATTCAACACTTCATGATTCCAGACTGTAACTCAATCCTGGGTATCTGTAATTGTATATAAAAACCCCTGAACCCCTCGATGAGATTCCAGTCTGTAACTCACTCCCAGGTATCTATTATTCTATATATAAGCCCCGTGAACCACTCGATTAGATTCCAGTCTGTAACTCACTCCCAGGTATCTGTTATTCTAAATATAAATCCCCTGAACACCTCGATTAGATTCTATGTAGAAACACCCGAACCACTTGATTAGATTCCAGTCTGTAACTCAATCCTGGTTATCTATTATTCTATATCTACACCCAGCAAACCCATGGATTAGATGCCAGCCTGTAACTCACAACCGGGTATCAGTTATTCTAAAAATAATCCCCCCCGAGCCCCTCAATTAGATTCCACTCTTTAACTCAATCCCGGTTATATATTATTCTATATATAAATCACCCCGAACCCCTCGATTAGACTCCAGTCTGTAACTCACTCCCGGGTATCTATTATTCTCTATATAAACTCACCGAACCGCTTGATTAGATTCCAGTTTCTAAATGGATCTTAGGTATCTGCAATTCTATATATACACAACCCCAAACCCTTCGATTAGGTTCCAGTCTGTAACTCACTCCCAAGTATCTGTTATTCTTTATATGAACCCCCTGAACCCCTCGATTATATTGCAGTCTGTAACTCACTCCCAGGTGTCTGTTATGCTATATATAAACCACCCTGAACCCTTCGATTAGATTCCAGTCGGTAACTCACTCCCAGGTATCTGTTATTCTATATATATATATATATATATATATATATATTAGAATTTCAGGAGATAAACTAAGAAACACTTTAAAACACCAAATGTGGTTTTAGTTTGGATCTCTCTCACCTGAACGGAAATTGATGCTGAGCCACTAGTCCATGTTGAAAACTGAGGCTGATGGATTTCTGTTACCTAACAGGGTGCAGAGATAGGAGATAAAGGGGTCCGATCACAGATCAGCCAGGATCTCATTGAACGTCAGAACAGTGTTGGAGGGTGAAATGTCCTCTTTCTCTTTCCATGTGCTTTGACCAATATCCTTTATTCACTCTCTGGGTCTCAGTCACTCACTTGGTCTGAGAGTCTCTATTTCTTAATCACTCAATCTGTGCCTTCTCTCCCTGCCTCTCTTCCTCTTAGAATCTAGTCTACAAACACCAGGCAGCCATTTTAGGTTTGTTCACATTGGCCATTTTATGTACCCACAGCACTGGGACATTTATGACTGAGTTGACCCCGCACTCATATAACATTATTATTTTAAACGTGACAGAGACACAGGAATAGGGACATAAATTTCCTGTGTATTCCCTGGAATATTGATCGATCCGTGTGTTCAGTCCCACACTTTGTTGTTGTGAATTTGAATTCAGAATTTTCTAAAACTGAATCTGGAAGTAGAAACCCCCAGGATGGAATGATTCACATTCTTTCTGCTGCTGCAAAGCCCGTGTCTGTGTCTGTTTCTCAGGATTTATTAACTGTTTAAGATTATAGCATAGCATGCCCCAAGTTTGCCATAATTCAACTCACTCAGAAATGTCCCAATGCTTTGACCAATATCAATCTTTCAAAGTCTGACTCTTCATCCCCTCTCACTCTGTGTCTCTCTCTTTAACATTCCCTCGCTCTGCATCTTCTCTTTTTCTCTCTTTCTCTCCCTCTCTCTCTCAGATTCTGTGAGAAAAATCCGCAAACACCAGGCAGCCATTTTAGGTTTGTTGACAGGGCCATTTTGTGTTCCCACAGCACTGGGACATTTTTGACAGAGTTGACTTATCACGAATGGGACATTAGTACTATCAAAATCACAGAAGCACAGGTATCTCCCTCCATTTTAAAGATGGCGAAAGCATCTCTGTCCATTGTAAAGATGGAGAAGGGATCTCCCACCATTTTAAAAATGGAAAATGGATCTCCCTCCATTTTAAAGATGGAAAAGGGATCTCCCTCCATGTTAAAGATGGAGAAGGGATCTCCATCGATGTTAAAGATGGAAAAGGGATCTCCATCCATGTTATAGATGGAGAAGGGATCTCCATCCATGTTAAAGATGGAAAAGGGATCTCCCTCCATGTTAAAGATGGAAAAGGGATCTCCCTCCATTTTAAAGACAGAGAAGGGATCTCCATCAATGTTAAAGATGGAGAAGGAATCTCTCCATCTTTGGAACTCTATTCCTGCACAGGAGTTGGAAGCAGAGTCTTTGAATATTTTTCAGGCAGAGGTGGATTGATCTTTGGTGAGCAAGGGGGTGACAGGTGATCGGGGGGCGGGGGTGGGGGTGGGGGCGAGGTGGGATGCTGAATTGAGGTTACGATCAGATCAGCCACGATCTTATTAAATGGAGGATCAGGTTTGGGGGGCTGAATGGCCTACTCCTGCTCCTTGTTTGTATTCGTATGTAAACAAGGAAACTGGCAATGAATTTGTGAGCCTTGCTTCGGGGAACGCTTTACCTCACAAATGAGACATAAGAACATTAAAAATGACCGAGGCACAGTTATCTCCCTCCATTTTAAAGATGCTTAAGCGATCTCCCTCCATGTTAAAGATGGAAAAGGGATCTCCCTCTATTTTAACTATGGAGAAGGGATCTCCATCCATGTTAACTATGGAGAAGGGATCTCCATCCGTGTTAAAGATGGAGAAGGGATCTCTATCCATGTTAAAGATGGAGAAGGGATCTCCATCCATGTTAAAGATGGAGAAGGGATCTCCTTCCATGTTAAAGATGGAGAAGGGATCTCCATCCGTGTTAAAGATGGAGAAGGGATCTCCATCCATGTTAAAGATGGAGAAGGGAACTCCATCCATGTTAAAGATGGAGAAGGGATCTCCATCCATGTTAAAGTTGGAGAAGGGATCTCCATCCATGTTAAAGTTGGAGAAGGGATCTCCATCCATGTTAAAGTTGGAGAAGGGATCTCCATCCATCTTAAAGATGGAAAAGGGATCTCCATCCATCTTAAAGATGGAGAAGGGATCTCCATCCATTTTAAAGATGGAGAAGGGATCTCCATCCATGTTAAAGTTGGAGAAGGGATCTCCATCCATCTTAAAGATGGAAAAGGGATCTCCATCCATCTTAAAGATGGAGAAGGGATCTCCATCCATTTTAAAGATGGAGAAGGGATCTCCATCCATTTTAAAGATGGAGAAGGGATCTCCATCCATTTTAAAGATGGAGAAGGGATCTCCATCCATTTTAAAGATGGAGAAGAGATCTCCATCCATTTTAAAGATGGAGAAGGGATCTCCATCCATTTTAAAGATGGAGAAGGGATCTCCATCCATTTTAAAGATGGAGAAGGGATCTCCATCCATTTTAAAGATGGAGAAGGGATCTCTGCATCTTTGGAACTCTTTTCCTGCACAGGAGTTGGAAGCAGAGTCTTTGAATATTTTTCAGGCAGAGGTGGATAGATTCTTGGTGAGCAAGGGGGTGATTGGTTATCTGGAGGTGGGGGGGGGGGGTGCGGGGTGGGGAGGTGGGATGCAGATTTGAGTTTACGATCAGATCAACCACGATCTTATTAAATTGAGGATCAGGTTTGGGGGGCTGAATGGCCTACTCCTGCTCCTTGTTTGTATTCATATGTAAACAAGGAAACTTGCGATGAATTTGTGAGCCTTGCTTCGGGGAATGCTTTAGTATTAGTCAGGAGTTTTGACCTAGTGAAATTTTGCCGCCTTTATAAGAATAGACATTATAATATATTCTTGTAACATTCAGGTACCCTGAGTACTCAGTGTAACAGTATTTGCCGCTTTCCATAATATATTATTCCTGGTGTTTGTGTTTTCTGAAGCCAGCTGTCAATTCTCTCCTAATGTTACTAATTTTGCCCTTACAGGCAGGGGAATAGAGTTCAGTCTCTCAGTGATTCTCCAGATTTAACAAAGAAAGGTTTTAAATGGGGGCTTTATGGGGGACATTACGGTGATGAGGTGGGAACACAGGAGACATGTTCCTGAAGGTAGCAGTTCAAGTAGACAAGGTTTAAGGAAGGCATATGAAATGCTATCCTTCACTGACAGAGGTATAGAATATAAAAGTAAGGATATAATGTTGGAATTGTATAAAACACTGGTGAGGCCACAACTGGAGTATTGTGTGCAGTTCTGGTCACCGCATTACAGGAAGGACGTAATAGCTCTGGAGAGAGTGCAGAGGAGGTTTACAAGAATGTTGCCAGGGATAGAAAAGTGAGCTTGGGGAAGAGATTGGATAGGTTGGGGTTATTTGCCTAAGAACAATGAAGGCTGAGAGGTGACTTGATTGAGGTGTACAAAATGATGAGGGGAATAGATAGAGTGGACAGCATAAAATTGTTTCCCTTGGCAGAGAATTCTAGAACCAGGGGACATAGATTCAAGAGAAGTGGCAGAATGTGTAGGGGGGACATGAGGAAGAACATTTTTACACAGAGGGTAGCGGGTGCCTGGAATTCGCTGCCCAAGTTGGTGCTAGAGGCAGAAACTCTAAACTATTTTAAAAAAGTACCTGGATCTGCACCTTAAGTGCTGTAAGCTGCAGGGCTGTGGGCCGGGTGCAGGAAGGTGGCATCAGAAAGGGCACCTGGGTGTCCTCGGGCTGTCATGGACAAGATGGGCCAAATGGCCTCCTTCTGTGCTGTAACTTTTCCATGGCTCCCTGGTTCTAACCTCCCAAATCTAGAGCCCCTTTGATGTCAAGCAGCATACAGGACAGGAGAATGAAAAATGGGGAAGCTTAAATCAGATACTGAGAGCTCAGAGACACAGGCAAAACCAGACACAAAACACACTCAAAGAAACACTGAAACACACACACACACAAACACAGACACACACTCACACACACACAGATTGACACACACTCACACACACACAGATTGACACACACACACACACACACTGACACACACACACACTGACACACACACACACTGACACACACACACACTCACACACACTGACACACTGACACACACACTGACACACACACTCTCACACACACACACACACACACACACACACACACACATACTCACACACACACTAACTCACTCTCACATGATGGTACAGCCAACCATTAGCAAGGCAAATGGACTGAATATCTGTATTGCCAAATAATTGAAATACATGAGCAAGGAAATGTTTGATGTGGACAATTTAGAGGGAGATTTACTGTCTAGATATCCCATCATCTAAATGTCCTGGGAGTCTTTGATGGTGAAAGTGTAGAGGGAGCTTTACTTTGCATCTAACTCCGTGCTGTACCTGTCCTGGGAGTGTTTGATGGGGACAGAGTAGAGGGAGATTTACCCTGTATCTAACCCCGTGTACCTGTCCTGAGAGTGTTTGAGGGGGAAGGTGTAGAGGGAGCTTTACTCTGTATCTAACCTCGTTCTGTACCTATCATGGGAGTGATTGATGGGGACAGTGTAGAAGGAGCTTTACTCTGTATCTAACCCCGTGCTGTACCTGTCCTGGGAGTGTTTGATGGGGACAGTGTAGAGGGAGCTTTACTCTGTAAATCATCCCGTGCTGTTCCTGTCCTGGGAGTGTTTGATGGGGACAGTGTAGAGGGAGCTTTACATTGTATCTAAGTCCTTGCTGTACCTGCCCTGGGAGTGTTTGATGGGGACAGTGCAGAGGGAGATTTACTCTGTATCTAACCCCGTGCTGTACCTGCCCTGGGAGTGTTTGATGGGGAAAGTGTAGAGGGAGCTTTACTTTGTATCTAACCCCGTGCTATACCTGTCCTGGGAGTGTTTGATGTGGGCAGTGTAGAGGGAGCTTTACTTTGTATCTAACCATGTGCTGTTCGTGCCCTGGGAGTGTTTGATGGGGACTGTGCAGAGGGAGCTTTAGTGTGTATCTAACCCCTACCGCATCATTTCTTGGAGTGTTTGAAGGCAATATTCTTACCATGAACAAAATCAATCCACAAATAAGGGCTCGCAAATTGGACACGAGTTTCCTTGTTTGATTCTCCCGACTCTGTTCTGATTCTGTGATAGATTCCTAGTGTTTAACCTCCACGTGAGCAGTCTTCCTTACCCGTCTACCTGTCCTGCTCCCAACACGGCATCCGACTACAATAAAGAAAGTGATATGGAAGCGTCTCAGTGAGGGAGACAGGTGAGTCTTGAGCCTGACCTGGGTGTATGTGAGTAACCCGGGTTAAGCCGACACTCCAGGGACAGTTTAGACAGTTTGAGTGCATCACAGCTTTGCCAGAATGAGTCCTGGATTCCAAGGGTTAAAAATCAAAGTGAGATTGCACAAATTCGGGTTGTATTCCCTGAAATTTATTAGCATCATGGCTGAGTTGATCAAATTGTCAAATCCTGAGAGGAACTGAGGGGGGAGATGAGGGGAATGTATGAGCTCTAGTCCTGAAACAAGCTTTGTGAGGCATCTTATCGAATCCCTTTTGAACAGACAAGTATCCTTCTGTCACTACAGGTAACCTGTATGTTGCAAAGTTATTCTGATAATTTTCATGCCACAGAGGCAAAACTTCAGCTATTCTGTGGCGAAAAAATGTCAATCCTGCAGCTGCAGTGAAAGTCTAAGAGAGTTCGGAGAGAGTGAAAATGTCTTCAATTCAGGTTATCTGTTTCGTGGCAAATGCTGGCAAAATATCACTTCGTCTGACCCCAATTTGGGACTTTTTGAAACGCAGAGGGATTTATTCTTCCTGTTGAAACACTTCCCGACCAGCAAACCAATGAGAAAAAAAAAAATGTTAAAATGAAAGATGAAGATACTTATGTTCACCCTGCAGTGACGGGGGAACAGCACAACCCCCACCCCCCTGTCTTTATTGTGTCCAGCTTCCTGCTGGGCGCTGTCTTGCATTTGTGCAGCAGTTGTTTATTATTCGATTCCCTGAGATGTCAGTCTTGTGATGGCGAGAACTTGTGCAGCTTGAGATTTGCTTTCGACAGGATATTTTCAACTTTGAGAAGAAGGAGAAGGTATTTGTTGCTGAACAGCTTTGTGAAGATTGGATCATTCAGCAGCTCTGGGACAAACATATCCTTAGATCTCTCTGGTAACATGAAGCTTTGCCTCGGCAAACACGAGAATTGCAGCCTCTGGGTGATCAGGCAGCAAGGAAGAAAGCTGATTTTTCCACTCTCTGCCAGATGAATTTGAAAAACATATGATCATACTCAGGAAACTGACCCATGTGGTCGGTTACCTCAGATGGTTAGAGTGTGGTGCTAATAACCCCATCGGTTTACCTGTTCTTGAGCAAATATGACCCTCGCTTCGTCTGTTTATATTTCTAAAGCTGTCACATCAGAAAAGAATCTCTAATACAATGGTGCTATTTTGTAGCATCACCGGTTGTGTTTCGTTGTCTTTCATAGTTCTTGCATCTGGAAAATTCCTCCCTCTTCCTCTGACAACTTTGTTATTCTTTTAATATCTCTGTGCCTCAGGTCTCTTGCTAACATGACAACAAACCTTTGCTACTGTATAGCGGGCCATCGTGTCTGTACCAACTCTTCGACTGAGACATCCGCTGCCTTCTCCCCCTCGCCCGTTACATTATTCCTTTTGTGATAACAGGCTAACTCACTTTTTAATGTTTCAATTAAACCTGCCTCCATCAACCACAGGCAATGCATCCGAGGCCATAACCACTTTCAGCGAGAAAAACGTGTTTTCCCGCATGTAATTTTAGCTTCTTTTACCAAGTAGATTCAACCTGTGCCCTTTCAATCTCGAACGTTTCACGGGAGGGAACACGTTCTCCTTATGCCCAAACCCCTCATGATTTTCAATACCTCTATCATTTCAGCTGCCAACTATCTCTTCTCCAAGAAAAACAGCGCTAACTTATCCAATCTATCTTCATAACTGAAGTTGCTCATTCCAGAGACCATTCTTCTGAATCTTCTCCGCCCTCTTTGCAACATCCTTAACATCTTCACAGCCTTCCTCAAGTGCAGCGCCCAGAACAAGACGGGATACACAAACTGAGTCTGAAATAGTGCTTTATACAAATCTCATTTTCCTTTTCTCCATTAAAACATGTGCCATGAAAAAATGTTGTCTGCTGCCCTCACAGGCAATCGCTTTTGAATCAACCCCACAACCAATGGATCAGGTCTAAGCTTTGAAGTCTTGCCACATCGAGTCATGAATGGTGGTGGGTAAATAAACAACTAACTGGAAGGGGAAGCTGCCTGAATAAATGAAGGCCTGTTCACACAGCATCCTAAATGCTTGCTTAACCAAGCCTTGCTTGGTTTGAGCGCATCAGCAGTCAGTGTTGCACTTGGAACCTTTCAGCTTCGTTGACCAGCGAAGATCATTTCAAACTAATGTCCATCCTTAAGTAGCTATTTTATGCTATTTGTTTTGGGCAAAACTAGCAGGGATGTGTCTAAGTGCTTAAGAACTGAACAATTCTGTTGGCTATTTCTGCACTTCAAATATCATACGATGCAGTCCTTTCCCTGCACCTGCTGATGAGATTGTCCATGGGTTCTCAAAGTTAGTCAAAGTTGTTCATATATTTGCAGATCCTTTACCTCTTCTGCTGTTAATCCTGACATGTTCAGCCTGCGTAGACCTTCATGCACAATTGCTAGGCGAATGTTAATGGCTTGCTTGTCGGGCTCAGAAACACATGAATCAAGAAACCGTAGCTCTGTTTAAATTTTTGAAATCGGGTGGTAGGTCAGCTGCACCCGAATTCAATCTGGGGAATTTTCTGGACGTTTCTACGAAGTCCCTTTGACCTTCCATCTTCTGTAGTACCTGGAAAGACTGTCACTGTTGCTGCTTTTGCTGACTTCCCAAGTTGTGCCAATATAATCGCAGCCTTCTCTGGCCTGATTTTTATGCAGTTTTATTTTGTGTCTTTCTTTGACTCTCCCTTGCTCTATGTCAATCCGGTCCATGCCCTGGTCACTCACCTTTCTTGACTGACATAATCTGGTGCTGGTTCTCTTCAGACCCTCTCCCACTCACTGAACAGACAGGCCATGCATTGCAATCTAACCATGTGGGATCCGTCTGCGTCCCTGTGCTTCATTTGAACACTATCTGACTCTGTCTTACAGCCTTTTCTGGAAAGCCAGCATGCTGCCTTCTCAATGCTCTCCGATCTGCGACTCTATTTAGGTCTGATCAAAACGTCAAGAGTCACCTCATGCAATGTAGCACAACGTGACACTGTTCACGAATCGTATCTGTAGTTCATCTTTCTGACAGGCTGTCTGACTACCGCTGAACACCATTTTGTGCTATTAAAATGATTGATAATCACCATTAAGATGCTGGGTAAAGGCTTTAAGACATTTTGTCCCATTCAATTGTATGTTATCAGCGATGGTGGTATGATGGTGAGCAGAGCTGCTTTCCAAGCAGTTGATCTGGGTTATTTCCTCAGCAATCACTATTTGTTAATTTTAGATTTATGAGTTCAGGAGCTCCAAGTAGGAATTGCTCCTGATGAGATGAGATTTTGCTCTGAAAATACACGCGATTGTAATTCAAGTGAAGCAATTTCTAATCTCTATTTATATAAGGGAGGAACAAAGTCATGGAGGGATTTGAAAGTGAGAATGAGGATTTTATTATTTGAGGCATTGCGGGGTCAGGAGCTAGTTTTCTGGGTCAGCAAACACGGTGGTGACTGGTTTGGTTTCATATATTTAGAATTGGGATATATAAGTATTTGTCCAGAGGTGGAAAGCTCAAAGGCATCACAGATGTGCCTTTTTCTGCTCACAGGCAGCAGTGAAACTAAGACTGTATTGCACAGACCATTTCCCTTCTAGTGAAGTCATGCTGCTATCCCTTAAAGGCAGATTATAAAACCCGTGCACATTTTACCCTAGAGTAAGAATAGGTTCAGTCTGATTTCTCAGGATATCATCTACTTTGCTTTAGATAAAACATAAATATGCAAGGAATTGAAGACAGCATTGAAAGTTTCACAGGAAACATTGAGATAGGAAAAAGATGAAAAACTGCAATAATTAATCTCAAAAAAGGAAAAATGCTGGAAAAACCGGCAGCTCTGACAGTTTCTCTTAGCGGCTCCATTATTCAAAGCATCAATAGACCTGAGATATTGATCTACCCTTCATCTATCGGATGTGATAGCAGCACTTCCTGTTCTTATTTCTGATTCCCAGCGTGAGCAGTCTGTCCCTTTCTGAACAATGAAACAATCTCTGTGCGGGAATCGACATTCAAATAAAGAATTAGAAAGCAGCAGTGGGAAAACGTTCAGAGAATTAGTGAATTTTACTGAATCCGAGTAATCCTATCCCAGCTCCGCACTAAAGTTCTGGGAAAACCTTCATTATCAGCAATGAGGAACAAGCTGAGTTATGTTTTAAATGGAAGATAACTGGAGGTTGTAAATCATTTTGTTTGAATTACATGTGCGTGTGCTTTCCGTGCAAGATCTCACCGAAACGGATCAAATACAGCTCCGAGTGTGGGGTTTCTGATTTGAGAATAATAAAAAAATCAACAAACTGTGATGTGGGGAAATTGAACCAGAGTTAGCTGATTGGAAAGCTAGGTCGCTCACTACTATCCCGCCATCGCTCAATTCGGTACTTTCACACCAACAAACTGCCCCAAGGCACTTAAGAAGAGCGTTATCATTAACAAAAAAGCTGATGCTCAGCTACAGAAGGAGAATTTGGGTCAGGTGACAAAAGCTTTCACAAAGAGATAGATTTTAAGGAGCTTCCTAAGAACTAGAGAAGAGGAGGGGTTTAGGGAGGGAGTCCAGATTTTTAGACCAGGTCACCTTAGTGCACGTTGTCAACGCTGTAGAGATTAAAACCCGCAATGTACAAGGTGATAGAAGAGCAGAAATCTGGAAGCTTTCTTGGGCTGGAGGAGGTTACAGAGAAAGGGAGGGGTGAAGTCATTGAGGGGTTTTAAACTAAGGATGAGGGTTTTAAAACTGAGGCATTGCTGGGCCAGGAGCGAGTGTCAGTCAACAATCACGGTGATGATTGGTGAACTGGACTTGGTTCAGGTGATGTTCCAAGCTGCAGAATTTTGGATGAGCACAGGTATGTGTGGGGTGGAAGATGGGAGGCCGGCCAGGGGAACACTGGAATAGTCAAGTCTAGAGTGTACAAAGACATGAATGAGGGTTTCAGCAGCAGATTAGCTGAGGCAGGGTCAGAATTGGCCGATGTTAAGGATGTGCAAGTACAGTGTGTTCATCTGACAACATTCTCTAAGTCTTTCTAATATCATGCAGTTTTGTCAGGGGTATTGAGGGTAAAATGGATACAGCGTCAGGGATTATTGTTCAATATTAATGTTGTAACTATATCTATCTCTGGATAATTATGTCAGTGCGGGAGTTTTCACATTTCACTGCAATCAGAAGCTGAACAAAATGTGCCAGACTGGGAGAAAGGACAGAGAGCATTCAGAGCTGACATTTGCCCCTTTAAGTCGCTCAACTGGGATCATACCCTGCAGGACATTTGCTGTCCATGTATCATTAATATCAATAATTCCTGGTATTGGATTCACTGAGAGGGATGAAGAGTCAGTGAACATGGCAGAGTGTCACAGTTGTTCTGTTCCTGACTCTCCAGTTCTCGGTCTTTTAGTGAGGACTCGGTCTCCCAGGGAATGTGCTGTCCCCAATTCCGCCAGATTCACGCCTTTTAACACGGAATGAACTGACAGTTGTCAGTAACTCCAGTATCAGAATCCTAGTGAGTTCATTGTAGTTCCCTCTTTAATCAACACAATATCAAACAAGGTTCATAGAAACTATCATACCTCAGACTGAGGAGTGGATCCGGACACGGGGGCAATGTGCGCTGTCGACATTCTGATTCAGGTTCCTGAATGATACGGAAAAAGACATGATATTTGTTGCATTGTTGCTGTTGTAGTCCTTTGGCCCAATAGATAAGGCGTTTTACTTCCATGTGTTGTGCAAGGTTATCAGAAGGTTATATGTTGGAATCCTATAATTTGTATTATGATCGCTTCACGCAGATAAATTGCTGCGTACAGATTTTCTAGCACACTTTGTGTGTAGAATTCTTTTTCTAATTCCCGTGGTAAACACTCTGGCTTTAATTCTGTGAGAGTGGCACTCGGTCCTAGGTTCCCAGTCAGCGGGAATAGTTTTGGGCTGATTGTACCAGTTGAAGGTTACAATAAATGTAACTAATCCCCCCGTCAATCACGAGGAAGGATCTCGTTAAGGGAAACCCAGTTGGCTAAGTGTAGGGACTGAGTTGAGGTTTGGTGTCAGGAAGTGAAGAGGGTGAGGAAGGAGTTTAAGGGACAAACAGATTTACAGAGGAAGAAAACTGAAAGATTGGCGAGAAGGAAGAGAGAGGAATATGAATGGCCATCACCATCTTTCAAATTTTATTGAACGAAACATCAAAAGAGAAAATAAACTCTGTGCCAAGGAGCTGCTGATAATGTAGAATGCAGAAAATAGAACTGGAATTAGGAGAATCATCGTGTTCACTGAGATAAGCAAAGAATGGGATAAGCAAAGAAAACTTGAGAGGGGGCGGGGATGAATGGCAGGATCCTGCATAGCTGGCGTCAAAAAGCAATGGAAATAAAGGGAACATACGTTTAATAAATGAACAAAATGGTAGCAGATGTTATAATGTAAGCTACTCTGTCATGTTACAGTCACTGCTTACAAGATGCGCGTTTACTGTCAGATTATTAATGAATTCTGCCTCGTTAGTCATTACTAAATTGAGTGTGGCCGGTTCCTCGTGGTTTTAAAATACCTTTTTTCAGCAAACTATCCTGGTTTCAAGCTACCAAATCACTGATTTCACTGAAATTCCGATTCAGTTTAAGTGAAGGAGCCGGCATCGGTGCTGGGACACAAAGGGAACTGTTGCTGACTATTGGTGTGAAGGGCCGTTCCTCGCAAGGAACTCAAATATTCCAGGATCTCTAAAAACAGGCGCTGTTCCTGAATCTCCCTGTCGCTGAGACGAAATCTTTATCTGCCCTCTCTCCGGCATATCAACCGATGTCCAATATTAAAGTATATCCCAAAATTCGTGTGT
>NC_054484.1:116798699-116946458 GCF_017639515.1 Carcharodon carcharias | reverse complement strand
TTTCCTTTTAAAACAACCCCGGTCTCCCGGAGGTCAGGCGGAGATACTAACCACTATACTAATAAGGAGGTGCTGAATTTTTCCACAGGTTAACTTCATTCAGTAACAAATGAAAATGCTGAACTGTCACAATGTGGGACTGGAGGGGTTGCGGCTTCGTTCAGTTATCCCAGAGACTGGAAGGATGACCGGGTACCTTATCTGATTGAACTCGCTGTTCTTCAATTTCAATAAGGAGCTAATTATGCTGAATAACCCATAAATTGACAGGTTTGTTGAATAAAATAAATTGAATTGTCCTCCGATCAGCACATTCATATCGTGAAGGATTATTCGTTAGTGTAGTGATTCGATTGACGAATGAGAAAATTTGATCACCAGTGAGATCTGCGGATGTAACACTCACACCAAACTTCCAGGGAAATTGCCAAGATGGGGAATTGTCAGTGAATACGCGGCACACGCAAGTGCTCAAAAATGCACACGACTGACGAAAAACTCTAAATTCTGTCGCTGCAGTGAAAGTCTAGGAGAGTTCGGAGACAGTGAATATTTCATCAGTTCAGATTATCTGTTTTGTGCCAAAGCCTGGCAAAACAACACTTATTCTGACCCCAATTTGGGACTTTTAACACGGCTAGGGATTTATTTTTCCTGTTGAATCATTTCCCGACCAGGAACCCAATGAGGAAAAAAAATATATCTTAAAATGATAGGTGAATAGGTTAATGTTCACCCTCCAGTGACGGGGGAAACACCCCCACCCCACCCCACACCACCCCACACCACACCGGCCCCCGTCATTATTGTGTCCAGCTTCCTGCTGGGCCGCCGTCTTGCATTTGTGCACCAGCTGTTTATTATTCGGTTCAGCTCTGTCTCTCCCGTCACTGGCTCTTCATCCTGTCGATGGTGCTGCCTCATGAACTCCAAGAAGGTAATGCATTCGCTTATTGAGATCACAAGACAGAGACTGTTTGCGTGAAACATTTGGTCCCAGACCGAGTATTTAGTTCACCACCCAGCAGCTCCTGGGAATCACATGCAACGCATTTACTTGATTTATAAATGCCTGGTTACTTCTTGACATATGCACTCACCCTTGACTGTCTCAATGACCTTCAAGGGTAAAGGCTTCCTCCCGTCTGCTGTAGAAGATGTGACCCTACAGCTTGAGTTCAGAAGGACATCACTAGTGAAGAGTGCAGGCGGCTTATAACCAGGGTTCTCTATTCTAAATTTTTCAGAGTCTCCAATTTTTCCGCTGCGACAAAAAAATATTTGGTGATAATCTTTTAAATGAAAACCAAATCAACAAAATTGGGAAAATATTTGGTGATGTTGCAGTTCCACCTTCCCGGGACAACGGTTCTGAAAGTTAGGCAATTAATTTGAGTCCCTGATAGCCCGATGGCTGCAAATGTGTGTTGCTGCTAAAACACGATGGGATGTGAAAACTAGACATTGTGCTTTAATCTCCTGAGTGAATTGTACTTGGGTCAAATCTCCTTTCCCACTCCCATTCTTCAATCCTGCCTCCAGGAGGTATCCTTTGTGTGAAAATGGATTCTTGAGGGCCCAGCAAGTATGTAATTTCGGCATGCATGGGTGGTTGTTTGGCAGTTACCCCCTGAGGCCTGCATAGTGCTGGGAATAACTGCTGGTCTATTTGCAAAAGGTTTTTAAAAATGTTTCAATGATGGACATTGAACCATCATAAAGAGCGTGTCAAAGCGTGTTCACTGCGGTTTCTCATTTAAATCCCCAACCTGGTGACAAGAATCACTCAAAGCTTCGAGGCTGAACTACGCAGGTCACTATATGCCTTACAGAGCGGTAGAGCAAGGTCTTTCTTCATTCTCTCCAATATAATCTCCCTGACAATCCGGCTTCCCCTTCCATTGAGAATGGTTAAGAGTCAACCACATTTCTGCAGGCCGGACTGGATAAGGACAGCAGACTTCCGTCCCCATAGGAAATTTATGAACCTGATTTTTTTTACAACAACCGATGATAGTCTAATGTGAGTCAGCATTATTTAGATTAATTTTATATCTCAGAATTAATCAACTGATTTGAACATGTGTCCCCTGAGCATTAGTAGCTCTGAATTACTAATCCAGTGAGATGACCAGAGAAAAAAGACAGTCAATTACTGTAGGTCTCAGTCTCTCTGATTCATTGCTTGTGAGCATATTCTCGGAAAGTCCAGGGTGAGAACATAATGTGATCTCTCAGTTTGACCTAAGTTCACATAATGGGGGGATGGTTCCACAAGCACTCACTCACTTTTCGTCTTCACGCCTGCTGTCAATTGTCATTGTCCATGTCTTCCAAGGGACTAAAAATGCCCCACATGAGCTTTCAGGATTAATAGCTTCAAAGGAAAGAGGAAACTCGGAGAATCATTTATCTTGCTCCCCAGAGGAACCCATGGGCTATAAATTCAGAAGCTTTGGAGGGGTGGAGGAGCAGGGGGCCGCGAGGGGATGATCCACGTGAATTTCACTACATTCAATTGCCGATTCTCTACTCACACAACTGTTTTCAGGTGCCTCAAACAATTCAACATAATGTGTAGGGACCCGGCAATCACACACTGTAGAGGAAGCTGCTGATCTGTGGAGTGCAGCATGGGACAGAGAATTCTTACCCAGCTTGTCACACAGAGGGCATGCTCGTGCCTTGGCCCAGCTGTTCAACTGAGCCGGCGGTCTATCATTCTCTATACACCGGATAACATTCCCCTGTCTCACGGCTTTCATTTCAGCCTGTCACACTCCGTAGCTGAACTGTAGTATGTATGGAGGTGGATAAAGTGGTGTTGGATCTGCGATGCCGGGCCGTGCATGTGCATTACCCACCCACGTAAGTTCAGCTGTTACCGAAGGAAGGGGCGGTGTTCTGCAGGGATCAGGAAGAAAGCAACGGATTGAAACTGGTTGAAGTTCTCCTTCTGAAAGCTAGCACAGGCAGGATGGGCCAAATGGCCTTCGGTGCTGTGCTCATTCTATGATTATATTTTACATGTCAGTGTGTAGGCAATGAGGTTGAGGTCACTATGAGATTCTTTCAACTGAGAATTGGAAACCACCCCTGGTTAGGGTTACCGTGCGGTTTGGAATACATCGACAGCTTTTACTATTTTTCGTTCTTGGGTGAGAGAATTGCTGGTAAAGCCAACAGTTATTTGTGGAGCCTTCTTCTCCACTGTACATGCAACTTCTGCACAGCTAAAATCTGATCCTTTGATTGTGGAATTACATCGAAATCGATTGTCTGTGAGGACAGGAGACAATAGGCACAAAAACCAATTGTAATGGGAATGAGATGAAGAGATTTGTAGAAGGCACTAGCTGAGTCTCAGTTGTTGTATCCCGTCTGGCTCTGGTTGCTGCTGTATAGGAAGGATGTGATGATGTTAAGGATGTTGGGAAGAGGGCAGAAAAGATTCACGAGAATACTCCTGGAATGAGGAACTTCAGTTCTGACGGTAGATTGGAGAAGTTAGGACTGTTTTCCTGGGAGAAAAGGCGGCTGAGACGAGATTTGATAGAAGGTTGGAAAATCACGTGGTGCCTGGTCAGAAGAGACGGGGAGAATGTGTTCCCGTTCGTGAAAAGTTCAAGACTGAGAGGGTAGAGGTTTAAAGTAGTTCGTTTAAAAAAAGCAAAAGTGAGAAGTGGAAAAAACTTTATTTTTCTTGCAAAAGGTGCTTAAGGCCGGGAATGCACTGCCTGAGAGTGTGCTGGAGGCAGGTTCAAAGGAAGCATTAACAAGAGAGTTACACTGTAATCTGGCTTTAAATCCTTGCCTGTGGCGCTGGGTCCTATGGTCCAAGTCATAAGAAATAAATTTCAAAAAAAATATCAAATTCCTCCTGCAATCATGAGTATGGGTTTCGTTAAAGGGCCTGTCAGTCGGTAAAATCGAGGGACTGAGCTGGGCTTTAGTGTCTGGATTTGAAGATGATTAGGAGGGAGTTCAAGAAGCAAACACAGTTCCAGAGGGGGAAAACGGAAAGTTTGGCGAGGAGGAAAAGCGAGGAACGTGAATGTCATTCACTATCTTTCAGACCTTATTCAGTGAAGGACCCAAAGGGAATATCATCCCTGTGCCAACGAGCTGCTGATTAGTGCAGTGACCGGAAAATAGAACTGAAAGTAGCAGTTCTGGTGTTTACTGAGGGAGAGGAAACGGGGTAAGCAAGGAAACAAAAGATGGTGGATTCTGAATAGCTGCCTTCAAAAAGCAAAGGAAATGAAGGAAAAAATAAATTTTAAAAATTAACAAAATGGTGGCAGAGATTAAAATGTAACTTAATCTGTCAAATTACGGTCACAGTTTACAAGATGCACGTTTATTTTCAGATTATTAATGAATATTACATGTATACTCATTACCGAATCGAGCATAGCCCGTTTCATCACGGTTTTAAAGTATCTTTTTTCAGCAAACTGTCCTCGATTCAATTTGCCAAACCACTGATTTCACTGAAATTCAGCCCATTTGAGGTGAAAGAGCCAGTTTCTGTGTTAACGCACGCACGGAAATGTCGCCTGACAGTGTGGGTTAAGGGCCCTTCAATGCAAGGGGCTCTCATATCCCCGGAATCTCTGAAAAAAAAAAACGCAGATTCTTGCCTCTGTTGATATACAGTCTTTATCTGCATCTGTCTCCCACATACCAACCAATTTCAAGTCCTGTTTCTAATTTTGCGTGCTTGCTCTGAATAAATACCAGAGCATTCTCCACGTTGGGGAATTGAGCCCGGGTATTTGGCGTCACAAATGGGAATACTAACGAGTAAACTGCACTGCACGATAGGTGCAGGCTTAGATCTTCCATGCTCTGCCACGCACACACAAACTCCTTTACAGCGCAGCAAAGCATTGATCATTGCGCTGTTGCAAAGGAGATGTTATCTGACTGACCTAAACGAGCATAATAATCGTCCAGTGTAAAACAATCTATTATCTATATATAGCCAGAAGATGCAATGGTGAATATATGTGTGCATGTGTGATGCGGAGGTAATGATAGATAGGTGGAGAGAGAGACAGAGTGAGAGAGAGCCAGTGGTGCCAGAGGACTGGAGGATTGATAGTTATATCCGTATTGAAGAAAGTAGCGGTTGGAAACTTTTTGATTTGAATTTCTCCCGCGTCTGGTTTAGGAACAAAATCTGACTCTAACGGATCAAAATAATCTCCGGGTTTGGCGTTTCTTATTCGAGAGGTTTAAAATTAACAATAATAATAACAGAAAATGCTGGAAAAGCTCAGTTGGTCTCAGTTGGCAGCGTCTGTGGGGAGAGTAACCAAGTTAACGTTTCGAGTCGGCATCACTTCCTCAACCTGCGATTGGACGGAATGGAACACGAATCAACTGCGCGGAAGACAGATTATATTCCCCACTACACCACCAACGCTGATTACAAACCATTCAATGGCGGGAAAAATGCCAAGACACTTACCAAGAGCGTTATCATTAAACAAAAAATGGCCGGTTTCTATGCAGCCAATCACAATCTCATCTGGACACATGCTTTGTTTTTTTTATCAGAACCATTACAATTTTGTTCAGCTTTTGTACCATGAAACGGTTTCTCTCCACCACCGCAACCCACCGCCCCACTTAAAACCCTCACTCACCTCTTTTGTTAACGCTGCGCCCTCCCGCTATCCACCGGTTTAAACATTGTATCCATCTACATTTCTTTTATTCTGATGAAAAGCCATCGACCTGAACAGGTCACTGTGTTTGTCTACACTGATGCTCCATGTTCTATGACCTCCTAAACATTTTGGGTCCTTTTTTTGTTTCTGTTTCTTTTTTTTCACTTTCCCAGTGACTACACTGTTTTCCTTTTCCATTTGAAAGGTTTGCGAAAGAGTGGCGAACAATATTTATATTCATCGCTCTTGCTCCTTGCTAATCTACCAGTTTTCTTCTTCCATAGATCTGTTTGTCTCGTGAACTCCCTCCTACCGCTCCTCAATTCCGGACACTAAACCACAGCTCAGTCCCTATGCTGAAGCCGCTGATTGCCCCAGTAATGAAGTCCCCCTTCCTGATTTCTGCAGTGATTTGACACAAGCTTTCCAGATGCTAAGGGAAACAGATCAGTCAGTCGAAGAGCCTATTTCTATTGGCTGGGAATCTCGGAGTGAAAACATTGAAACCAGAGATTCCAGCATGGAAATTAGGAAAAAAGTTCAACACACAAAGCGAGCTAGAACTTCAGGGTTACATTCTGTGAACGGAATCGAATCCTTGATTGATTGTTATATTTTCAATCTGAGATTAATCGAGTTTTGTTAAAGGAGGGTACTAAGGAATATGAAGCAAAGGCCAGCAGATGGTGTTAGTCACCATATAGACACAATATCATCGAACATATTCTAGGGGCAAATTAGCGTCAGCAACCGCGAACTTCGAATGAAACAACTAACCTAAAGCCTTCTCGACGCAACATTGATTTCAAGAAATGTATATCATAACATCCGCCTCCATGTTGGTTCTTGCGCCTATTTTTAATTTCCTGGTTTGGTTTTGTCACGGTTCTTTCTACATCATGTTACATTTAGGTGGTTGCTAGGCTGACACTCAAAACTTCATCTGGACACATTTTTTTATTCTTTACTGGACCCACAGGAATACAGAAATGTTACAGTCCAGCAGAAGGTCATTTGGTCCAAACTGTCTGCAGCTTATCTCCGAATGAGACATTCCCTGGCTTCTCCCACTAGCCCTGCACTTTCTGACTTTGGAGATATCAAGCTAATTCATGTTTAATGTTTCAATTGAACCTGCCTGACCCAATCTCAGGCAGTGCAACCCAGACGGGAACCACATACAGTGAAAAAAAAAAAAATCCCTCATTTCATTTTAGCTTTTTCAACTAGATTCAACTTGTGCCCCCTCCATTTCGATCCTTTCACGGATGGGAACACGTTCTCCTTATGTACACTGCCCAAACCCCTCATGATTTTCCATAACTCTATCAAATCAGCTCCCAACCTTCTCTGCTCCAAGGAAAAGAGTGCTAACTTCTCCAATATATCTGCATAACTGAAGTTCCTCATCCCAGAAACAATTCTTCTGGACCTTCTCCCCCTTATTTCCAACATCCTACATATCTTCACATTCTTCCCCAAGAGCAGCGCCCTGAACCAGATGGAATACACCAGCTGGTGCTGAAATTGTGCTACAAAAAAATCTCATTTGCTTTACACCCATTACAACATTCTTTGTGGGATGAGAAACGCTGTCTCCTGCCTCACGGGCAATCACTTTCGAAACAACCGCTCAACTGCTGAAACAGATCTAAGCTCTGCAGTCCTGCCACATCGAGTCATGCATGGTGGGGGACAATTTAACAGCTAACTGTAAGGGGAAGCTTTGCGAATAAACGTTAGCCTGTTCACATCATTCTATGTGCGTCCTCCTGACTTGCACATGCCTTGCTTCGTTTGAGCGCATCAACAGTCGGTGTTTCACTTGGAATCTTTAAGCTTCATTGACCATCGAAGATCATTTCACATTTATGTCCATCCTTGAGTATCACTTTGATGCTATTAATTTTGGGCTTGTCTTCCAGGTCTTGCTGGAATGTGTCTATGCGATTAACAACTAAACAATTCTGCTGACTATTTCTGCACTTGAAACATCATACGATGGACCCCTTTCTCTGCATCCGCTGATGAAGTTGACCACGGGTTCGGTCCGTTGTGGAAATGACATGACATGTCGATGATGAATTCTGAATTTGAACATGATTCTGAATGGGTCTTCCAATATAACCCATATCTTTGTGCATCGGTTAGCTCTTCTGCTGTTAATCCTGACAGGTTCAGCCTGCGTAGACATTCACTCACAAATGTAGCCGAATTTTAATGGCTTGCTTGTCTGGCTCAGGCACAAAAGAAGCAAGGAACAATAGCTCTGTTTAAACATTTTGAATTCGGGTGGTAGTTCAGCTACATCCAAATTCAATCTGGGGAATTTTGCGGACATTTTGACAACGTTCCTTTGACCTTCCATCTTCTGTGGTACCTGGAATGACTGTCACTGTGGCTGCTTTTGCTGTCTTTTCCGAAGTTGTCCCATAATAATCTCAGCCTTCTCTGGCCTGATTTTTTAGCAGTTTTCTTTATTGCTTTCTTTCTTTGAATCTCCCTCGCTCTATGTCAATCCAGTCCTCGCCCTGGTCAGTAGCCTTTATTGACTGATCTAATCTGGTACTGGTTCTCTTCACACCGTCTCCCGCTCACTGAACTGACAGGCCATGCATTGCAATCTAACCATGAGGGATCCGTCTGCTTCCCTGCGCTTCATTTGAACACTGTCTGACTCTGTCTTACAAGCTTTACTGGACAGTCAGCTCGCTGCCTTCTCAATAATCTCCGACCTTCGACTCTCTTTATGCCTGATCAAAACTTCAAGAGTCGCCTCATGCCATGTAGCACAACCTGACACTGTTCACCAATCGTACCTGTAGTTAATCTTAGTGTCAGGCTGTCTGACGAGTGCTGAACCCCATTTTGATTTGTTATAATGATGTAGGAGCAAACCACTATTCAAATATAGGGTAAATGCTTTGAGGTACTTTGCCCCATTCATTTACATATCATTAACTATATTGGCCTGGTGGTGAGCATAGCTGCTTTTCAAGCAGTTGATCTGGGTTCTATTCCTAACAATCGCAGTTTGTTCATTTTAGATTTCTGAGTTCAGTAGCTCCAAGCAGGAGTTAATTCTGATGAGATGAGATTTTGTTCCGAAAACATACGCGGCTCTAATGAAGCAAAATGATTTCCAAGGTCCACTTTTATAACGGAGGGTCATAGTCATGGAGGGATTTGAAATTGAGAATGAGGATTTTATAACTGAGGCATTGACGGGTCAGGAGCTAGTCTGCTAGGTCACCAAACACAGCGGTGATTGGTATGGTTTCATATATTTAGTTGAGGGACACATGAATATTTGTCCATAGGAAGAAAGTTTGAAGGCATCACAGCTTTGTCTTGTTCTGCTCACAGGCAAGAGTGAAACTAAGACTGGATTACACGGCCCCTTTCCCTTCTAGTGATTCATGCTGCTTTCCCTTAAAGGCAGAATACAAAACCCATTTACATTTTACTCTAAAATAAGCACGATTTCAGTCTGATTTCTCAGGATATGCCCTACATCACTTCAGATAAACCATAAATACGCAAGGAACTGAGCACAGCCTTGAAATTTTCACTGGAAACATTGAGATGGGAAAGTTGAAATATTGAAAGAACACATCTCAGAAAATGGGAAAATGCCTGGAAAAATCGGCAGCTCTGATAGTTTCTGTTAGCGGGTCAATTGTTGAATTCTTCGATAGACCTGAATTATTTACTATCCTTCCTCTGTGGGAGCTGATAGCAGCACCTTCTGTTCTTATTTCAGATTCACAGCGTGTCCCTTTCCCTTTCTGAACAATGAAACAATCTCTGTGCGGGTATCGACATCCAAATAAAGAATTAGGAAGTAACAGAACCAAAAAGGTCAGAGAATTAGTGAATTTTACTGAATCTGAGTAATCCTATCCCAGCTCCACACTAAAGTTCAGGGAAAACATTCATTATCAGCAAATGAGGAACAAGCCTGAGTATGTTTTAAATGGAAGATAACTGGAGGTTGTTATCCTTTTTATCTGAATTACACATGCGCGTGATTTCCATGCAAAATCTCACCGAAACAGATCAAATACAGCTCCGAGTGTGGGGTTTCTGATTTGAGAGGATTAAAAAAACAACAAACTGTGATGTTAGGTAATTGAAGCAGAGTCAATGCTTGAAAAGCAAAGCCGCTCACCACTATACCACTATTGCTGAACCCGGTACTTGTGCAGCTACAAAGTTTCCCAAGGCACTTCAGAAGAGCGTTATCGTTAAAAATAAAGCTGATGCTCAGCCAGGGAAGGAGAAATTAGGTCTGGTGACAAACGTTTTCTCAGAGAGCTGGACTTTCAGGAACTTATCAAAGACGAGAGGGAGCTGGAGAAGTGAACAGATTTAAGGAGGGAGTCCAGAATTTTAGACCAGGTCAGCTGAATGCACGGTTGTCGATGCTGTAGAGATTAAAACCCGGAATGCACAAGATGGTAGAACAGGCGGAATCTGGAAGATTTGTTGGGCTGGAGGAGGTTACGGAGAAATGAAGGGACGAAGTCATGGAGAGATTTTAAAGTAAGGATGAGGGTTTTAAAATTTCGGCATTTCCGGGGCAGGAGCCAGGGTCGGTCAACACTCACGGGGGTGATTGGTGAACTGGACTTTATTCAGGTGAAGTTCCAGACAGCAGAATTTTGTATGTGCACAGGTATGTGTGGGGTGGAAGGTGGGAGGCTGGCCAGGTGAACACTGGAATAATCAAGTCTAGAGTGTACAAAGACATGAATGAGGGTTTCAGCAGCTGAATAGCTGAGGCAGGTTCGCAGTTGGCCGATGCTTAGCATGATCAAGTATTGAGTGTTCATCTGATAACAGCCTGTCAGTCTTTCTAATATATAGTTTTATCAGAGATGTTAGGGGTAAAATGGATACAGAGTGCGCCGTTATTGTTAAATATTAGGATTGTTACTGTATCTATCTCTGAAACATTATGTCAGTGCAGGACCTTTCGCATTTCACTGCAATCAGAATCTGATCGAAATGTCCCAGACTGTGGTCAAGGACTGAGAGCCTTTAAAGCTGAAATTTGCCCCTTTAAGTCGCCCAACTGGGATCATTCCCTGCAGGATATTTTCTGTTCATGAAGCATTAATATCAATAATTCCTGGCACTGGGTTCATTGAGAGGGATGAAGAGTCAGTGAACAGAGCGGAGTATCACAGTTGTTGTGTTTCTGACTCTCCCCCTCCAGGTAGTTTAGTGAGAACTCGGTCTCTCAGGGAATGTATTGTCCCCAATTCCGCCCGATTCCCGTCTTTTAACATTGAGTGAACTGACAGCTGTCAGTAACTCCAGTATCGGGATCCTGGTGAGCTCATTGTGGTTCAGTGTTTAGACAACACAATAACGAACAAGGTTCATAGAAAATATCAGAGCTCAGATTCAGGAGGGGATGAGAATCGTGGGAAATGTGCGCTGTAGACCTTCTGATTCAGGTTCCTGAACGTTACGGAAAAATAAATGATACTTAATGTATTGTAGCTGTGATGGTCGTATGTCCTACTAGATGAGGCATTTTACTTCCCTGTGTCGTGCAAGGTTATCAGAAGATTGTAAGTTGGAGTGCTATAATTTATACTATGATCATTTCACGCAGATAAATTGCCGTGTACAGAAGTTCTCGCACACTTTGTGTGTAGAATTATTTTCCTAATTCTCTCGGTTTAAAAAAAAACTCTGGCTTTAACACTTTGTCGGTGGCACTCGGTCCTAGATTCCCAGTCAGCGGGAATAGTTTTGGGCTGATCTTACTTGCTCAAGGTTACAAAGAAATGTATCGAATCCCTCCTGCAATCATGAGGAAGGACCTCGGTAAAGGGACAGTCAGTGCGTTAAATGTAGGGGCTGAGTTGTGGTTTTGTGTCGGGAATTGAAGAGGGTTACGAGGGAGTTCCAGAGACAAACAGATTTACAGAGGAAGAACACTGAATGATTGGCGAGGAGGAAGAGAAAGGAATATGAATGGCCTTCACCATCTTTCAAATTTTATTCAATGAATGATCAAAAGAGAAAATAAGCTCTGTGCCAAGGAGCTGCTGATAGTGTAGAGATCATAAAATAGAGCTGGAATTAGGAGAATCATCGTGTTCACTGAGGTAGAGGCAATCGGATTAGAAAATAAACGTTGCGAGGGGGCGGGGATGAAAGGCAGGATCCTGAAATTCTGCCGTCAAAAAGCAAAGGAAATGAAGGGAAAATACGTTTAATAAATTAATAAAATGGTGGCAGAGTTTATAATGTAAGTTACTCTGTAATGTTATAGTCATATGATGCGTGTTTACTCATTATCAATGAATTCTGCCTCGTTAGTCGTAACGAAATCGAGTGTGGCCGGTTCCTCTCGGTTTGAATATACCTTCTCTCAGCAAACTATGCTGGTTTCAAGCTACCAATTCACTACTTTCACTGAAATTCCGATTCAGCCCAGTTTAAGTGAAAGAGCCAGGTTAAAGTGTTAGGACACATAGGCAACGGTCAGCTGACTTTTGGTGTGAAGGTCCTTTTCTCTCAAGGAATACTCATATTCCGGAATCTCTTAAATCAGGCGCTGTTGCTGAATCTCCCTGTCGCTGAACGGAATCTTTAACGGCACTCTCTCCGGCATATCAACCAGTTTCCAATTCTGTGTTTCCTCTTGTAAAAATAACATGACTGTGCCTACTCCCCGTCGGGGAATTAAACCCCGGTCTCCCGAGTGACAGGCGGGGATACTAAACACTATACTAACGAAGAAATGCTGAACTTCGCTGCAGCGTAGAGAAAGCTGGAGTTAACTTCACTCAGTAACAAACGAAAATGCTGCAGTGTCACAATGTGGGAATGGAGGGGTTGCGGCTTCCTTCAGTTTTCTCAGAGACTGGAAGGATGACCGGGTACCTTATCTGATTGAACTCGCTGTTCTTCAATTGCAATCAGGAAATTGTGATGCTTAATAACCCAAAAATTGATAGATTTGTTGAATGAAAGAAATTGAAATGTCCTCCAATCAGCACATTCATATCGTGAAGCTTTCCTCTTTTGTGTCGTTTCTCGGTTTATCAATGGGAAAATCTGACCGCCAGTGAGATCTGCGGATGTAACATTCACACCAAACTTCCAGGGAAGTTGCCAATAATGGGAATTGTCAGTGAATGCCCGGCACACGCCTATTTACAATCATGCGCACGACTGACGAAAAAATGTAAATCCTGCCCCTGCAGTGAGAGTCTAGGAGAGTTCGGAGACAATGAAAATGTCTTCAATTCAGGGTATCTGTTTTGTTGCAAATCCTGGCAAAATACCACTTCTTCTGACCCCAATTTGTGAGTTTTAATAATGATAGGGATTTATATTTCCTCTTGAATCATTTCCCGACCAGAAACCCAAGGAGGGAAAAAATACCCAAATTTTAAAATGAAAGGTGAATATATTTATGTTCACCCTGCAGTGACGGGGAGATCTCCGCTCTCATTGTGTCCAGCCTCCTGCTGGGCCGCCGTCTTGCATTTGTGCAGCAGCTGTTTATTATTCGGTTCAGCTCTGTCTCTCCTGTCACTGGCTCTCAATCATGTCGATGGTGCTTTCTCATGAACTCCGAGAAGGTAACGCATTCGCTTATTACCATCACAAAACATAGACTGTTTGAGTGAAACATGTGGTTCCAGACCGAGTGTTCAGTTCACCAGCCAGCCGCCCCTGAGAATTACATGCAACACGTTTACTTGCTTTATAAATGCCTGGCTACTGGTTGATAAATGCACTCACCCTTGTCAGCCTCAATCGCCTTCAAGGGTAAAGGCCTTCTCCCTTCTGCTGTAGAAGCTTGACCCCTGCAGTTTGAACTCGGTAGTGCATCGCTAGTGAAGAGTGGATGTACAACCAGATTTATCTGTTCCAAATTTTTCAGGGTCTTTAACTGTTCAGGTGCTACCAAAAACAATTGACGATGTTACAGTTCCATCTTCTCTTGGCCACGGCTCTGAACGTTAGGTAATTAATTTTAGCACCTGATAGTCCGATGACTGCAAATTTGTGTTGCCACTAATGGGATGTGAAAACTGGACATTGAACTTTCATTTTCTGAGTGAACAGTATATCTCCGCTCCCATTCCCTTTCTTGAATCCAGTCTCCAGGAGGAATCATTTGCGTGAAAATGGTTTCTTTTCGGCCCTGGAGCTATGCAATTTCGGCATGCATGAGTGTTTGATTGGCAGTTGCCCCTTGAGGTCTGTCATAATGCTGGGAATGACTGCTGGACATTTTGCAAAAGTTAAAAAAATGTTTCAGTGATGGGGATTAAACCATCATAAACAGCGAGTCAAAGCTTGATTGTTGGGATTTTTAATTTAAATTTACAGTCTGCAGACAAGAATCACTCACTGGCATCCCTAAACATCAACATTTCAAGGCTGAGCTAAGCTGGCCACTACATGCCTTACAGAATGGTGGAACAAAACATTTTTACATTATCTAAATGTGACATCCCTGACACATCACCATCCCTCGAGAAAGGTTAAGAGTCAACCACATTTCTGCAGGCCAGCCTGGGTAAGGAGAACAGATTTCCATGCCGAAAGAGCAGCTGTGACCATGATATATTTTTTTACAACAATAGATGATAGCCTAATGTTGGTCAGCATAATTGAGATTAGATTTACATCCCAGAATTTCTCAACCAATTTTAAATTTGATCAGCTGCCAGAGCTGGATTTGAACCTTGAACATTATTCTCTCTTGGTTACTAATCCAGTGCCATGGCCAGAGAATATGTTAACGACTCGGATTCAGACATAGGAAGTACTATAGCTAAATTTGCAGATTACACCAAAATAGGTGGGAAAGGAAGTTGCAATGAATAAATAAGAAATTTACAAAAAAATATGGACAGGTTAGGTGAACTGGCCAAAATTGGGCAGATGGATGTTAACGTTGATAAGTGTGAGGCTGCCCATTTTGGCCGGAAGAATGACCAAGCGACTTATTATTTAAATGGAGAGAAACTTCAGAATGCGGCAGTTAAGAGGGATCTGGGTGTCCAAAAGCATGAAACACTGAAAGGTACTGTGCAGGTACAGCAGATAATAAGTGAGTCAAAGGGAGTTTTGGCATTTATTGATAAAGGAGTAGAGAATAAAAAGATGGAAGTGTGGTTGTAACTGTACAAGGCATTGGTGTGACCGCACCTGGAGTACTGTGCACAGTTTAGATCCCCTTATTTGAGGAATAATCTAACTGCTTTGGAGGCGGTTCACAGGAGATTCACTAGATTGATTTCAGAGTTCTGGGGCTTTACTAAGGAGGATAGATTGAAAAATCTAGGCCCTTACCTGCTAAGGGTAAGAAGGATGATAGAAGATCTAATTGAGATATAAAAGATTTTAAAGGGGATATACAAAGTAGACGTGGAGCGGATGTTTCCCCTTGTGGGGCATTCCAAATCGAGAGGCCATAATTTCAGGCTAAGGGGTAGTAGATTTAAATCAGATATGAGGAGCAATACTCAAAGGATAATGAAAGCCACTCCCTCAGAGTGATGTGGGTGCATGGCGCGTAATACATTAAAGGAGGTTTCAGATATTTAGTATTTAAATGGAGAGAAAGTTCAGAATGCGGCAGTTAAGAGGGATCTGGGTGTCCAAAAGCATGAAACACTGAAAGGTACTGTGCAGGTACAGCAGATAATAAGTGAGTCAAAGGGAGTTTTGCCCTTGATTTGAACTTAGATGTGTTAGAAATCTATCCCTTTAGCAAGATGTTAGTGTCACACAGCACGATAGATGGTATCCTCAGGTTGAAGTGAAGAAAGTTGGTTTGTGAAGGATGACACTGATGTCAATATTTGTTCAATCATTAAGTCGGTTTGTGAAGATTGACATTTAAGACAACCTCTGCTCAATCTTAAACATATTCATGGAATAATTTTTTATGATAATCTGATTGTCGCCACCATCCTTCTTGTCATCTTCACTTCCTTGAAATGAGGATGCCATCGGACAGGCGTCATGATTTCTGGGTGCACTGGTGTCTAAGCAGCTCAACCCCAGGGCCAAAGTTCTTCATGTAGAGAGGGTAGCAATTTCTCTGAGGAAGGGGATACCTTGAGTTATAGTTCTGTTCTATCTTTTTCTGTGTTTGTCGCTTCTCCACAGCAGAGCTCATGTGGTCAGTCTCTGAATGCATTGCAGATTATTGGATGAGGCACTGCCATATGGCATGATTATCGGCAGCCTCCCCCCATACAATTCAATGTCTGTTTTGCCCTCTTTTGAATGTGGCCGTAATAATGCCCTTAAAATATTTTATCTGCCCTCGTTGAGTCTTGGTGACTTCATCAAGTTTTGAAAGGACTTTCGGCTTCAGAGGCTGTTAAATTGACATGTGAATTCATTCTCCAGAACAGTAGAGCTGATATCACATGGCCAGAGTTGTGATACTGGAGGAATTGTCCTCACGGGGGATGCCACATATTTTCACATTTCTCACCACTTGCCATTAATCATTCTGTGGAAGCATGACTGGTGGAATTTCTGCAGCATTAGAAGTTACCTTTGGCAGGTGACTCAAGTCCCACAGCCATCCTGAATGGTGCTGACAACAACAGCGTTTTTGGTCTTGCTCAAAATCTCAGACCTTCCCAGAAAAATCTGGGAAGCAGAGATCCTACCGGCAAACTTCAGCAATGTCTTCATTATTCCACTGTTTACGATGGGTGATAAATCAATCACTATGAACGATCGGGACATGTCCCTTCAGTCCACTCTGAGGAATATATTCAAATTAATCCTCATCAATCACCTTCTGCTCGTCAGTGAATTCATCCTTCCGGAGATCCAATTTGGATTCTGCCATTCATGGGAAACACAACATGATATTTGTCTCTCGGCAAATCCAAGACAAGTGCTCAGAAAAACACACGGTATTTTATGATCAATCAAAAGTCTTTGAACCAATCAAGCGGGGAGCCCTTTGGAAATTCTCCCGGAGACTTTGGAGTCTAGTAAAAATGTTTTGAAATGTAGTCATTGTTGTAATGTTGGAGGAGAGACAGCTCATTTACACACAACAAGTTCCCACGAACAGATAATCTGTTTTTCTGTGATGTTGATTGTGGGCTGTTGTAGGGGGAGGGGGACAAATAAGGACCAGAATTCTGTGGAGAGCTCCCATGCTCGTCTTTTAGTTAGGGCCATGGTGTATTTTACAACAACCTGAGCAGGCGGATGAGACCTCCTTTACCCTGAAAGCAAAATACTTCCCTGTCAGTGGACACAATTTGAGGTTTGTGACCTGAGGGAACATCATTCTCCACTAAACACATTGCTAAAACAACTCACCTCGCCAGCCCCTTGTGTTTGCTGATCTGCTTCACCTTCATCAGAGAACAATTAATGGTTAGTCTCTGACTCGACAAACTGCTAAATGTCTATAGTACACTTGAGATTCGTACTTAATGCATTCTGAAATCGCAGGATCGGAGAAATATCCAAAATGAATGCAATTCCTATGGTCCATGGTTCCTGTGGTGTCTTTGAAAGAGCGATTCAATATTGTCCCTTTTGTCTGCACTTTTCCTGTAGCTCTCATAATCCCCACTTCCAAACCCGCCAGTAATCACCCAATTTCCTTCTGAAACGGGCTATTGAATCAGCTTCTACCATGTCTTCAGGCAGTGTATTCCAGATTCTAACAACTTTCCATAAAAATATGATATTTTCCTGTCCCCTCGAATTATTTTACCAGTTGTTGTAAACATTGTTACTGTTCCTTGTTCCAGTGAAAACAGATTCTCCTTACTCTCTCTCAGCTGCACATTAATTTGATACCTCTATTCAATTCCACTGATCTAAGTAGGACATGTCCAGCTTCACCAGTCTCCCCATGGAACTGAATTATTTTTATTTCTGTCAGTATTCCAGTGAATCTCCTCTGAAATTCTCCTAGACCCTGAAATCCTTTCTAATATGTAATGAGTAGATTTAGGCACAAATCCTGAGCTTATGAGTATCCAGTGATGTATGAAACTTCAACATAGCCTATTGCTTTTGTGCTCTCTGCCTTTATGTATAAACTATTACCCCTCAGTGCATTCTTAACAATCGTATCACCTTGTTCTCACAGTGATAAAGAAATGCACACACGTGTCCTTTCTGTTCCTGCACAATGTTTAAAATAGTACATTTTAGTTTAAAACGTTTCTCCTCATTCCTCCTCCCAAATGTATCCTTCACACGCTCGTGAATTGAATTTCCATTCCCTGTGTCACCATTTCGCCAATCTCTGTATATCTCTTGAAGTTTATGACTATGCACCTCACCATTTACATTTCTGGATCACTGTAATCTGCAATTATGGACGTACGAAATACTAGACCATTAGGATCCTCGAGCCTGCTCCACCATTCAATAAGGTCATGGTTCGTCTGTTTTTAGCATTCTATGTTCTCATCCAACCCCGTTAAATTCTGAACCATTTGTCTAACCAAATCTGCCTGAAAGTGATTCAGCATCCCCGTCTCCATTGCCATCGGCCTTCTGAGGCAAAGATCCAAAGTCGCCGAACTCTGAGAGAAACCAGGTCCTCCTTATCAATGACAGAAAAGGGAGCATCTAATTATAGAACAGTGCCCCATGGCTCTTGAAATCATGTCTTTCATAAGGATCGTGATGATATTTAGCTCTACTATAAAGAGCAGTGGTCATCTTACCGACCCCTATAACACCACTGTGCATTCCTCTCCAGTCTGAATAACTTTTTCCCGCTGATAATTCTCTATTCGCCAATTGTGTATCCAATCTGTCACTGTCCCTTTAACCCATGAAATTCAGTTTTCATCGCAACTCCCTTAAATGACACTTGGTCACATTTTGTTCATATACGTGTCATTATGTTAAATTCCCTGATCAACCCTCTCGTTACTGAGGGAAAGAATTCCATCATGTTTAGCAGATACGACTTATCATTAACATGCTCATGTTTCTGGTCATTTATGAACCTATTATCAGAAAAAGAAAGAAGTATGGTCTGCTGAAATTACCCCACCGACGCCATTATTATGACATCTTTGCTGTTCCAGGGTTAATCCCTATTTCCTTTAAAATACAGGAGGGGACATTTTCAACCATCAGGGCCTCTCACACCAATCACAGGATTGAAAGTTTATGGTTAGTGCCTCCACTATGTCCTTCCTTCCATCAGCCGCCCTCATATATCCCACCCAGACCGGTTAAATATTCTACTTATTTGTTGTATAGAAACGTGCTGGATTGAAACGAGTTAACTCAACCTGTTTGTTCAGTGATTGTGAGTAATATTAGTCTACATGGGTCTTAATTGTGTCACTGGGGTGTTTCCCCCTTCTATTAATAAGGGACATTTTTCAATGCATTATCCCAAAGCGTCAGCAGGAGAATCAACTCCAACACCAACAGTGATCAGCGTCACCAGTGAGAGGAAGAGGGGAGATCAGAATCTGAGAAGAACAGGTTTGAATGTTCCAGCAAAGGATCAGAATCTAACAACAGCAGATTGGAATGTTTCAAGAATGCACAGAAGTTTATCCTTGGCGCGTTACACGCTTTCTACATATTATGATCATTTGTCATTAGCTGATCGCACCTATTACTTTTTTCGGGTTGTTCAAGGAGGTTATTATCCCATCCTGGCTCTTGTTGGTGTACCTAGTAAGTGTCTCTGCCCAGTTATTTATTCTATAAACCACATTTAACTTGATTGCTGTACTTGTATTGTGAATTTTGGAACTATGGCAGCCATTGTCTTCAATTTCATTCAGAAACGTCACTCCCCATACACTGAATCTGCGACTGAACCAGCTTCTCCAGAACATGTGGGATCCCTTTGACCCTGAGGTGATTAGTGGCCCCATATTCTCTCCTCTCCCAATCCTTCCCACTACCTTCTCCATAATATCATCCGTCACCAGCTCTGCCTCAGACCATCTACTGAATAAACCCTCACCTGTGACTGAAGCCAGAATCGACTATCCCAGTGTTATCCTGGTCGTCCTCCCATTTACAACCTTTCATAAGACTCAACAAATCCGAAACTACCTTTTGCATATCCTAACTCACACCAAATCCGTTTCACCCAACACCTCTGTTCTCACTGACCTACTTTGCTTCCTGGTCTCGTATCACCTCACTTATAATAATCTAATTCTTACAATATAATCCCTCCATGCCTAACTCCTGTGACTAAATCAAATCGCTCTGTTAGTTTTGCATATTCTTGCAAATTGCTCTGCTGAAGTTTTAGTCAATATAATTACAACATGAATATAATTCACGCTATTTCTCCCCATGACCATGATTCTGGTCTTTGTAGATGGTCACAGTCACTGGTGCCGGATTTCTGAAGCTGAAACAATTAAATGCTGTGGGAGGCGCTATCATTGACTTCCCAGCGTCTCCAACTGGTACTCCATGTTGGACAGACGGTTTCAGCAGCTTTGATACATGAAACTCGGATTGTTCCTGGCCATTGAAAGTCTGCCTTACTCTCAGCTGAGCTTTTTTCCCGCAACACAGCGAACCACCACTAGTGCTATCTTAAAGGACTAGGCAAAACAAACCTACAGCTCTGGGGAGTTTGACTTTATTCTTTAATTGAAAAGATCGTGGAAGTGTTATTGATGGTTTTCTCTAGCTCACTGTGTTGTGAGCTGCTGCTTACTTCCAGGAAGGACAGTGTGTTTGATAACTGAACTTTGCAAGAGCTAAGGGGATAATAGTTAAAAGTGCACCTGAGTCTATAAAATAAACAACAAATGGAGAGGGGAATCTCTGTAAAAAATGGAGGAGGTGGCGGTTGTGCCCTATCTAGCCCCAGTTTTTGAAGAACACTTTACCAAACTCCACCTAACCCAGGGGAAGAGTGTGAGGCAAACCTGACTCAACAAGGAAGGGGTGAAGGAGCTTTTCCATACACTTAAATACAACTGCGAACATCATACCAGGGTGTGGAAGGTGCTCTCAAATGCTGTTAATGACACAGCTTCACTGAACTTCGATGGATTGGGACATTTCCTGAAAGGATGATCTGAATCGATCTGTCCAGCAGGTGATGGAGACCATCGATGCTGGGTGAGATGGATACATTGTTTTTTTTCCCCTCAGCAGGGAGAAGCAGGATTATAATTTCCATGGATTTCCCCGCATAGTGGAATCCTGGTGCTGAATATTTCTCTGCCCCTTGCCAACGTGGAGACATACAGGAACAGCAAAGTTTCTTACCCCACTAACGTACAATTCCTGTGTACCCATGGACAGTACATGTTGGTGAAATTTCGCTATCCCAACAATAGCCACGAAAACCCCATTCTGAAGCTGTCAGCCATTCCCTCCATCTTCTGATCTCTTTTATAACTGAAACGTGGCTTCTCGGAGATGAATTCTGCTGCCTTGGTATGTAATGCAAAACATCCACATCCTCATCAATCCCCATCACCAAGAACAATCTGAAAATAACACATGTCTAGAGATAACAACTATCAGTGTGCCGAATCAATGTTTCTGATTCCTGAACTGCTGAGTGTCACCACCCCACCGCCACCCCCATCCCCCCCCCGCCCCCTCCACCCGCTGCCCACCCCAGTGCATGCTGAAGCAGATGGTGAAGGTCATTGAGTTTTGCTGCAATCTTCATATCATCTCCATGATGAGGACACAGGTGTTGTCACCAGAAATGCGGAGGGTACTTCAGGGGGAGGAGACGGAGGCAGATGGGATATTTTCTGGACACCTTCGACCCAGACAGGCTGTCGGAGAGTGCTTGCTAGGACTTCAGTTCCCATTGGACAACTTCCCTTTTCCATCAATTATCCCACATTCTCCACTGTTAAATCCATCTGATATGCCAGTCGCAGCTTCCCCTTGGCCACCATCCTGTTAGAAAAAACTGCATCAAAAGCAATATCATTCGCATCTCTATCCAACAGCAAATCCAATTATGCAAACAAAACTGAAATATTTACCCTTGTGTGTTCCTTCAATGTTTGTCTTGTGGTACCCCCCTGCTTGCCTAGTACTCCTACACATTGCTTACCCAGTGAACTACAAACATACGAACAAGGAGCAGGAGTATGACGTTCAGCCTCTCGTGCCTGGCCCGCCATTTAATAACAACATGGCTGATCTGAAAGAAATCCTGTCCTCGATGACCTATTAAGAATCTGCCTTAAAAATATTCAAAGGCTTTGTTCCCACGGCCGTTTCAGGTTGGGGGGGGGTGGGGGTGTTCAAAAGCCTTACGACCCCCTGCGAGAAATAACTGGCCTATCTCTGTTATAAATATGTGTCCCCTTATTTTTAAACAGTGAAACCAAGTTGTAGTTTCTCACACAAGAACAAACACCCCCTCCAAGTTCACTCTGTAGACGTCCCTCAGATCTTATATGTTTCAATCGAGTCACCTCATACTCTTCTAAACTCAAGTGGATACATTCCCAAATTGTATTTGTAAGATAACTTGCCCATTCTAGGTCTTACTCTGGGAAATATTCTCTGAATTGCGTCCAACACGCTTACATCCTCCCTTAACTAAGGTGACCAAAATTGTACACAATACTCCAGATGTTTTTTCAGTCATGTTCTGTGCAGCTGAAACATAGCCTATCATTTTTTTTTATTAAATCCCGGTCACAATTAATAACAACATTCTAGTAACTTGCTTAATTAATTGCTGTAGCTACATACTAGCATCTTGTGATTCATGCACTAAGAGCTGCCAAACCTTTTGCATCTCAGAGCTCTGAAAAATCTTACCATTTAGATAAAATGTCTCATCTCTATTCTTCCTGCCAAAATGTGGAATTTCAAACTTTACCACGTTATACTCCATTTTCCGGATTTTTGTCTTTTTCCAGATCTTAGATTCACTTGCAAAAAACTATATATTTTTTGGTAACTTCTTCATGTTCTCTCTACAAATTAATTTCATCCATATCTTTGTGCCAACAGAAAATTAGCCAAGTATATATCCATAATGGGGATGCGGTGCACCTCAGATGCATCACCCTGAAGGGCGTAGCCCTATTTAAGACTTTCCATCGCCTCTCAAACCTGCATCCCTCCCGTAGGTCAGCTTGCTATGTATGACAGCTAGGCCTTTTCAACTCCCTGCACAAAACACCAGTTCGGCTTCCCTTAACTCCCCTTTTTTATGGACTGGCTTTTGTCAATGACCCACTGGTTGGGGGAGATGGTGGTGTAGTGCTGATGTTGCTGCTCTCGTAATTCAGGGCTAATGCTCTGGTGACACAGGTTCATACCCAGTGAAGCAATTGCTAATTGTCATAAAAACCATCGTGTTCATCAATGTCCTTCAGGGGATGAAATATCCCCCGCCCCTTATTTGGTCTGGCCTACATGGGACTCCAGACTCAGAGCAATGTGATTAAATCTTGAATACTTTCTGAAATTACACTAATGGGGAAGTTATGAATGTGAATTAAATGCCTGGCCAGTGGCACCCACATCGCGTGAATGCAGCAATAAATGCTGTTCCAGGGCAAGTACAACAGCCTTCAATGTGGAAAATTGCCCAGCTATGTTCTGTACAAAGATAAACAGGAGGAATACAAGCCGGAAAATTACCGGGTCATCAAAAGTAAATCAAGCGACACATGCTTAGTTAGAAACTGCTCAATGATGCTTCGTTTGGTTTCAGCCAGGGACACTCACTTGACCTCATTTCAGTCTTGGTTGAAACATGGACAAAAAATCTTGATTGCCAGAATGAAGAAAGGCTGACGAACCTTGACAGCAAGGCCACGTTTGACAGAGTGTGGCATCAAGGAGCCCTAGCAAAGCTGGAATCAATGGGGGTGGGATGGGCGGTATATCCGCTGGTGGGTGTCATACCTAGCACAAAGTAAAGTGGTTTTGGTTGTTGGAAGTCAGTCATCTCAACTCCAAGTCATAACTGCAGTTCTTCCTCAGTGAAGTGACCTCGGCCCAACGATCTTCAACTTATTAATGAAAAGTCTTACTTCCATCACATGGTCAGAAGTGGGAATGTTCGCTGTTAATTTCACAATGTTCAGCACAATTCGCTTCTCCGCGGATACTGAAGCAGTCCATGTCGTAATGCAAGAAGAGGTGGACAATATCCAGGCTCGGGCTGAAAAGTGGCAAGTAACATTCATTGCACACAAGCAACCGGCAATGAACATCACCCTCAAATGTGAACTTAAAAATCGTTTGTTGACTTTTAATGGCATTGCTTGCACTCAATACAACATTATGAATATCTTAGGTTCTATTGACTTGAAACTGAAATAGACGAGTGACATAAATACTTTGTCTGCAAAAGCAGGTCAGAGGCTGGAAATCCTACGGTGAGTAACTCAATTTCTGACTCTCCAAAGTCTGTCCACCGTCTACAAAGTGCAAGTCAAGAGTGTGATGGAATGCTCCCCACTTGCCTGGATGAGTGCAGTTCCCACAACACTCAAGAAGCTTGACACAATGCAGGGCAAAGGAGACTAGTTGATTGGCACCACACACAAATGCATTCACTCCCTCCACCAGAGACGCACAGTAGCAGCAGTTGTATTATTCCAAGATAGAAACCAACCATTCACCAATGCTACTGCGACAGCACCTTCTATACCCACGACGAATGCAATCGAGAAAGACAAGGAGAGCAGATAGTTGCGAACACCACCACCTGGATGTTCTCCTCCAAATCACTAACTACCCTGACTTCAAAATATATCGCTGTTCCTCAATGTCGCTGGGTCAAAATCCTGGAACTCCCTTCCTAACAGCACTCTAGGTGCACCTACACCACATGGAACTCAATGGTTCACGAAGGCAGCTCACTACCACCTTTTCAATGGTAACTAGGTATGAGCAATGAATACTAGCCCAGCCAGCAAAGCCCGCATCCTGTGAATGAATAGCAGAACATTATTTCACTAGGCAGCATTACCTGAAGGACAGATGTGTTCTCTGTAACAACCTTTCGATGGGTCAATAGTGAAACTACAGAAGTGATCACTGCAGAGATTCAGTCAAGAATGCAGAATGTTTAGTTTTTGAGATAAATGGAATAACATCAATTGAATATATTCGGAATTTACCCCCATATTTAATTTCTTTATTCTTTCGAGAACGATGAACTTATACAGCTTCAAACTAAGAAATTAAATCATGTCTAATTTTAACATTGCACTCAACGCAGGTCTGCATGGCTAATTTTAGGTAAGTCCTACTTATTTCTTTTCGCTTTTCGAAATGTGCTTCAATTAAACTTCACCAATGAATTCCCTGTTAGGGTTAAAGAATAAACAAATAACCTATTGAATCCATCATTGGTTGCAAATATGGTTCAGATATTTCAACATCTCAGGGAGGTCTCTACAACCCATAGCTTCCAGGGTATGGCATATGATTGTACATTGCTGCATGCTCTGTAACTTGGCATTGTGAAGGAGTCTGCTGCTGGAGCTGGAGGAGGGCGAGGAAAGGATCCTTACCTCGAATGAGGATGAGGAGGTAAATTGGAAGGAACATGAGGAGGATAATGAAGAGGTGGGTAGTAAGGCAGAAAGGCCACGGGAGATTCCCTGGCGATAAGGGGCATGGTGTGACCAGTGATGGGCACAGGAGACCATGAAGGACTTCATCATGACCAGAGAATGTGTAATCCAGCATCGCTTCACAGGATGGCTGCCATGGAAGGGGATGAAGCAAGGCATGGAAGAGAGGGAAGTATTTTCAAAACATCAAAGACAGGGCATTGTACCAATCACATCACACATGAGGGAATTTTTCTGGATACGACACACAAGCTTTTGGAGAGAAAATACTAACCCCTGAACACATCTTGACTTCAACATCTTGTTTGAATATTTTGAATTATTCATGTAATGTATTTGTTATTATTCATGGGATATGAATGTGTCACGTGCAAGACCTGAATTCGTTGACAATCTGTAATCATTCATTAATGGTTTCCCTTGCTGAGCCATTTCAGAAGGCAGTTAAGAGTCTACCACATTGCTGAAATCCTAGAGTCAGTCCGGGGAAGGAGGGCAAAGTTCCTTCCCTAAATGACATTGGGGAAACAGATTGTTTTTTAATACAAAGGTTGATGATGGTTTCACGGCCACTATTACTAAAACCATACATATACTGCACGTTTATTAATATCATTTAAATTCCACCAGCTTCCATGGAGGCATTTGAACCCATGGCAAAGAACATCTAAGTGGACGCCTGGATTACTTGTTTAGTCACAATATCCCCAAGGCTTCACCAGATAGATGTTACATGTATTTCTGAAAATCCATATTTTACCTAAACACCACTGTGACCAAAATAGTTCTCTACCTACTGCTGCTTCCAGCACTCATGGATACTCCTAATGTTGTATTCAAAGTTTTCCCCCGGAGGAGGTGCAAACAGGCTGCTCACCTCTGTGGCTATATGATTGTGAGAATCATGGTGGTCTGCTTCGTCATTCAAGAAACCGTTGGGACTCTCCCTGTGATTGCACTACCTGCATCGGTGCAGAAACAGCTCATGCACTTGGACCCGGGTTTCAGATGTTGCTTCTATCTGAGTGATAAAGGAATCAGAAGGGACCGAGATTCCTTCAAATTCCACCTGCCCCTTGCCCACTTTTTCTGATCGCACAGCCTTGGCAATAGTGCCCCGTTGGTTGGATTGAGTGGGCAGCTGTTGCACTGCTGAGATTCCCTCGAGGTACTGAACTTCCACCAATGAGGTACTGCTGTTCAGGGCCCTGAGCTCAACTCCCACTACTGCAATGGAGCTGGTGCCACAGTGCAGGATATCTCACACCTGCTGCATGGACTCACCACGAGGTTGGCCAATCTCTCATCGTTTCTCATCATGGGCTCCCCATACCAGAGTCAAGATCTAACTCATGATCACCATGAGCTCCACAATTCAAAGCCAATGACGCCTCAATGCTTCAGGCAACTGTGTCTGATGGCATGACATCTGCTCTGTTCACAAATAATGAATCCCAAACTGAGACTCCAGAGGCTTTCTCTCACTGTCCTGAAGGGCGCCACAGTTTCAGTCCTACCTGCTCTGGTGGGAACAATGAACAGGAATCTCTGAATATGATACGTCCTCATATGGCTGATTTTGTGCTCATAACCCTGTGGTCCCCACCTTACGTTGGCTGTTGCACCCAGTGCCACATCAATCTCTAGGCTGTTGCCTATTAACTGCAATGGCAGTGATGGTGCTTCCTTGGGCAAGCCTACCTCCTCCTCGTGGATGGGATGAATGGGGGAGTGTGCGGTGGGTCTGGATCTCTGGGATTTGTGAGACACACACAAGGCAGCCATGAGTTGAGGTCATGTAGATAATCCTCTTTCTAAGTGACTTTCTTCCACATCCCTCTGGGCATTTGGTTTATGACAATCACTGCCTTCCTGGCTAAAGAAAATCATAACTTGTTTCACATTACCAATCCGGCCAGAGTTTCCATTCCAAAACCCGGTTCCTTCACTCCCCCAACCTGCTGCCCACCCCGCCCCCCCCCACCCCCACCCCACCTCTACCAAACCTGGAGGGAACTTGGGCCCTTCATGGAACAGTATGTGCCTGTGTCAGTCTACCCCTGTCAGGAGGATGTCCAGGCCATGCTCCATGAATCAGAGTGCAGCTGCCTCCTGGGACCCTGAAGGGAGCCTGGAACATTCAGGGAACACGATCTCCTGCTATGTTTCTACCTCTATCAGCTGGATATCCAGGCCATGCTCCGTGAAGCCCGTTGCCAATTCTCCCCGGAACTCCTGGCATATTCATCGGTCTGCCATCCAGGTATAAGTGTATAGTCTATATAGGGTCAAGATGCGTGTTATTCATGCTGTTCCTATCATGAATCTTGTCGGATGTATTGTAGGTTAGAAGGGAGGTGCTTCATTTTGTGCCGTATGGGAAAATGTTTGGTGGGACACAGGCCGGGGGCCTCAGTATTGCCTCAGAAATGACAGGGTGGCAATTCATGTCCCATGTGAGCAATCAGATAACTCATGAAAGTATGTTCTTAATAATTTTCTGTTTTTTATCGAAAATTATGTTTACGGAGTTGGTGTATTTTCTGTCTGTGTGTGTGAATTAATTACATTTTGTAGTCAAGCAGACATGCAATTTGAAGTTGTAAACAGTTGTATTGTGTAGACGTGTCTTTAACATGCTAAGGAGTAAACTTGTTTGGGGGCATAGCACATAAAGGGTAAAGTAAATTTGCAGTGATATATAGTTGCTGTTGGGATTTAGTTTATCAAAGGGATCTCAGTCTATATACAAATAGACAGACAAGATAGCAAAGGTCCGTGTTTATTTGTCTCAAGGGTTATTGACAACACATAGTGGCAACTTGAAAATATATTCATTAGGGGCTTTAGGAGAAAGTAAAGTTACAAAAACACAATGGAGTTAACAAATTTGAATGGGAGGTCGATGTCAAAAGGAAAAAGAAGCTCTCCGTCAGGAAGAATACATTGTAGGACCGATCAGAAGTGTGAGAAGCCTTCAGCGTTTGTACATAAACCTGCAGTCTATAGAAACGGAAGCTGGAATGAAACATTTTGAATTCCACTCTCTGGGATATTAGGCTGACTTGTTGGACAGACCTAAGAGCTAAAATGTATTATTTTTACTCTTGCCTTAAATGGAAAGTAACTGGAAGCAAGGTTAATTAGTGATTTTTAGAGTTATTCGAGTGATAATTTGTAGTTCTGCTTATGAGTTTCAATTCCCTCTTTTGTCAATAAATATTCAAAGAACTGGCAGTGTATTTTATGGGTGACCAGGAAAAGATTGTTGCATCAGGGTACAGAGGTTAGAGCAGATTGACTGCATTGGAGCTGAATAGGGGACACAGACATGGCTAATGGGTAAACCAAGGCAAATGTTATTTAAGGGGGAAGCTGACACAAAACAACACTGTTTCAGTAATCAGCGAGATGAACAGTAATTACCTGCATTGCAAAGATCAGAATCCTTAACCTAGAGAGGCAGAACCCAGAAGGCCAGGCTCATGCCCTGGGGACATGAGCTCAAATCCATATACAACAGCCGGTGGAATTTAAATTAAATTAATAGAAACTGAAATGGGAATCTAGCCTCAGTGTGTTATTTTATACTTTCATGGTATGTGGGTGTTGATGGTTAGGACAGCATTTACAGCCCATCCCTAATTTTCATCGTTCAGAAGGCAATAAAGATTCAACCAGAGATAAGGCAGGAGTAAAAGTATTGAACTCGTGGAAGGCAAGTTTTGCAGAAATGAGAAGGGACTTGGCTGAGGTGACTGGACAGCACGGCTGGAGGATAAAACAATGGGAAACCAGTGGGAAGCAGTAAAAAGCACAATCCTAATTGTATAAAAAAACATGTCCCCTTCAAAGATAAGAGTGGTGCTGTCAAATCTAGAGCCCCCTGATTGTCAGGAGGAATACAAGGGAAGATCAAACAGAAAAAGAAAGCGTAAAATAGGCACAAAGAACTAAGCACTGCAGAAAGCATAGATGAATATAGGAAGTGCAGGGACAAAGTAAAATTCGAAATAAGAAAATCAAAGGGAAGACATAAAAAAGATTAGCAAGTAAAGTTAAAGATAACCCAAAGATAATATACCAATAATTTAAAGATAAAAGGTTATAAGGAGATATTGGGACCTTTCAGAATTTAGATGGAAACTTGTGTGTAGATGCAGAGGCTGTGGGAAGCGTTTTGAAAGAATATTTTGTCTCCATATTTTCAATGGTCAGGGTGGATTTAGATAATGTAGTCCAGGAGGACCACTGCGAGATATTGGACTGGATAGACATAAAGATGAGGAAGTACTCGAAGGGTTGAAATGCTTGAAATATGATTAGCCACCAGGCCAGATGGATTGTTTCCAAGGCTGCAGAAGGAAGTGAGGGACGAGATAGCAAATGCTCTGAGGAAGATTTTCCAATCTGCAAAATATACAGAGGAGGTACCGGAGGTGTATAAAATTGCAAATGTAGTTACATTGTTTGGAAAGGTATTAAAGGAAATTCCAAACAATTATAGGCTGTTAGTCTTAGCTCACTGGTGAGCAAATTAGTGGACTAAATTCTGAGGAGAATTTGCCATTTGGAAGGGCATGGACTAGTCAGTGATGGTCAGCGTAGATTTGTTAAAGGGAGGTCTTGCCTCACAAATGTGAGTGAATTATTTGAGGAAGTGACAAGAAGGGTTGATGAACATTGTGCAGTGGATGCTGTGTACATGGATTTTAGCAAGGCATTTGACAAGATCCCACATGGCAGATTGAGCAGGAAAATAAAAGCCTATGGGATTCAGGGTAACGTGTCAAACTGCATAAAATTTTGGCCTTTGTAACAGGAAACAAAGGGTAATAGTCGATGGATGCCCCAGTGAAGTCAAAGTTGTCTCAAGCGGTGTTCCTACAGGGCTCAGTGTTTGGACCCTTGCTGTTTGTGTGATATATTACCAATTTGGACGGGAATGTGGGAGGTACGATTGTGAAATTTGCAATTTACACAAAGATTGCCAGAGAAATGGATGGTGTCAAGGATAGCCATAATCTCCACAATGATATAGTTTGGGGATGAAGTGGGTGGTAACGTGGCAGATGTATTTAAACAAAGAGAATTGTGAGGTCAAACATTTAGAGAGGGCAAACAGTTACAGAGATTACACAATAAATGGGGATATACAAAGAGAGGTGGATGAAGTGACTGATCTTGGCGTATGAGTGCACAGGTCCCTGTAAGCAGCAGTTCAAGTAGACCGGGTTGTAAAGAAGGCATATGGAATATAAAAGGAACAATATAATGTTGGAATTGTGTAAAAGACAGGTGAGGCCACAACTGGAGCATTGTGTGCAGTTCTGGTCACCACATTACAGGAAGGACGTAATAGCTCTGGAGAGAGTGCAGAGGAGGTTTACAAGAATGTTTCCAGGGTTAGAAAAGTGTAGCTATTAGGAGAGGTTGGATCGGTTGGGATTATTTGGAACAAAGCAGTCTGAGAAATAACTTTATTGAGGTGTACACAATTATGAGGGGAAAAGTTAAAGTGGACAGGATAAAATTGTTTCCCTTGTTGGAGAATTCTAGAAGCAGGGGAGATAGATACAAGAGAAGTGGCAGAAGGGGGGACATGAAGAAGAACATTTTTACAAAGAGGGTAGTGGGTGTCTGGAATTCGCTGCCCAAGTTGTTGGTCAAGGTGGAAACTCTAAACATTTTTTTAAAAAAGGATATGAATCTGCACCTTAAGTAAGGTAAGCTGCAGGGTTATGGTCCAGGTGCAGGAAGGTGGCATTAGAAAGGGCACCTGGGTGTCCTTGGGCTGGCATTGACAAGATGGCCTCCTTCTGTGCTGTAACTTTTCTATGGTTCTATGGTTCTATTGCTGTGGCCCTGGAGTTACATATAGACCAGACTGTGTAAGGACAGCAGATTCCATTCCCTTCATGATATTAGTGAACCAAATGGGTGTTTATAACTACCGACAATTTTTTCATAGTCATCTTTAGGCTTCTGATTCCAGATTCTTACTGAATTAAAATTCCTCTATCTGCCATACGCCATCGACGCCAGTCCCCAAAGCTTTAACCTGGGTCTCTGCATTTTTCTAAACACCCTATTGGTTAAAGAATTTCCTTGAGGGAAGGAAAGCTGCAGTCCATACATGCTCAGGCCTACACATGATTCCAGACCAATGCAATCTGTTTGACTCCAAACTACACACTGAAATGGGCGAGCAAACGACGCAGTTGAAGGCGGAAAATGGACGGCAAAAAACAATGGATTTTCTAGCGATACCCCCATGCCATTAAACAAATTAAACCACAATGGCATCGGCGATCTCCGGGCTCCAGCCCTGACCTCACACACAAAAGGGAATCGGAAATCACACCCATATCCCTTGAAGTCTTTCCAAGACGGAAACGTGTCAGGAATTGGATGAGGAGGAGGGCAGAGGTTTATGATGTTGGGAATTGGCCAGGGTCGTGTTTTTCGAGCCCCAAAAAGAGATGCCCAGCCCACAGCCAGGTCTCTCTGTCCCTGCGCCTGAGTTAAAAAGGGCTTCTTTAGGTCATATTGCTTTTCATCCTCTTTCCTACCAATCTCTATCACTTCACACTTTCTGTGTTAAACTGCATCTTTCAGGTTTCTGTCCATTTGCCAAGGGACATCATGCACTCCTGCGGTCTCTTACTGTCCTTCACGATGTGTTTTAAAATTATTGATTTACCTACATTTGAAACTTTTATAATTCGCTCTGTGTGCACAATCAGACATCACCAGAGTAGCGGGACGAACACTGGCCCTGGAAATCCCCTGGACACTTCCTTGTAATATGAAAGGCATCCATTCTCCACTGCTCACCGCTTTATGTCACAAAGACAATTTCCGAGCCAGGCTGCAATCCTGCTTTAATGCCATGTGTTTCAATTTTGGACCAACTCTGCGATGTGGCAATTTCTCAAAAACCTTTTGCAGGGGTAGAAAATTGGGAATGGCAGGGCAGGAGAGAAAATAGAATCATCAACTAGAACAAAATCTACTGATTGCCTTTGGCCCATCGAAAGTTTCCTACCACTGATGTTCGGCTAACCGGTCTGCAATTAGCTCCATAAACTCTCGCTAATTTTTGAAATAGCAGGGTTAAATTTGGTCCACTTCAAGCAGCCAGGGCTCTTCAAAATCAACAAAATTTTGGAAGATATCAACCAGACCATCACTATATTTATGGCTTACTCATTTAGTGCAATTGGATGTCGATTATCAGGCCCTCAGAATTTATCAGCTTTCAGTCCCATTGATTTCTCCGGCAGAATTGTTTTAGTAATACTATTTTCGGTCATTTCTTCCTCCTCACTGGATGCTTTGTTCTCCAGTATCCTGGGAACTTATCTGTGCCTTCTTCTGTGAAGACAGAAGTAAAGTAATCATATAATTGTTCTGTCATTTTGTTATTCTCTATTAAACATTCCATCGCTTTAGATTGGAAGTCGCATACAGTTGCCTTCAAGAAATTGTATTTCTTTTTACGTACTTTTCAAGGTTTTGAGATTCTTTTTATGTTCCTTGCAAATATAATCTCATGACCTATTTTCTTCCTCTCCATCAATCTCTTGGTTTTCTTCTGCTGCATTCTAAACCATTCCCAATCCTTACGCTAGCTACTTTTCTACCAACATTATATGAGTCCACTTTGGATCTAATGCCATATTTATTTATTTTTTTTTTGACATGGTAAGTGCACTGTTCCTGTACCATTTTTGCGCAAGAAAGGAATGCATAACTTTTGCATTGCATACACTCATTCCTTAAATACAAACTATTGTCGATCCACCACCATGCTTTACAATGAAGTTCCCCAATCTGCCTCTAGCCAACTCACTACTCACTGGCCTGGACGGCTGAGGCATGTAAGGCTCCAGCCTGCTTTCGGGTCCTGCTCTGTGGCAGTGACATGCTCCATGGCCTGTGTATCTAGAGCTGCATTGGTTACAGGAAGAGGAGGTTGGGATGGGCCGTACAATCCCAGGGTCACCTGGGTGGATGGCCCCATGATGTGAACTGCCTGATCCTCCAATCCAGGGCTGCGTGAGGGACCCTGGCTGACTCATGGATGGAAAGTGGAAGCTGGACTCAAATAGAGCTGCAGTGCAGCCCTCTCACTTTTAAACTGCTTGGCGCCAAATTGGGAGCCAGCGATGGATTTCAGCCTGTGCAGCAGTTTCTGTGAGTGTGTGCGTTTCTGTGTCTGCATGTGAGTGAGCGTGTTTGTGTGTGAGTATTTGAATGTGCCAATGTTTGTGCACATGTGTGCATTCCCATGTCTGTATTTGCCTTTAAGTGTGTGCGTTTGACTGTGTGGATGTGTGTGTGTGTGCATTTGTGGGTATTTTTCAATTTCATTTTTACGATTTTTGGATTTCTCTGGCATTTCAGATTTTAATTCCCATCCCTAACTGCCCTTGTGAATAATGCCTATCATGTGTGTGTGCGTTTGTATTTTTATGTGTGAATATTTGTATCTGTGCATATTTGTACACATGTGTGCCTTCCTGTGTGCTTGCTTACATTTGAGGGTGTGTGTTTGACTCTGAGTGTGTTTGTCTGAGTGGTTGCATGTGATAGTGCGTGTGTTTATGTGAGTCTGTGTGTGAGACTGTGTGCGTGTTCATGTCTGTCCATCCTTGTATATGTTTGTGTGTCTCTGTGTTTCATTGTGTGTGTGTGTCAGAGTGCAGCTGTGGGATTGTGTGTCTGTGCACTTGTAATCATTTATGAAGTTCATTTCTACGGTTTGATGGCTTCACCGGCTAGGTCAGCATTTAATTACCATCCCTAATTGGCCTTGTGAATGACAGCTATCGTGTGTGTGTGTGTCTGTGTGTGTGTGTGAGAGAGAGATAGAGTCTGAATGTACGTTAATGTGAGTTTAAATATGTGGGTGTGTGTTTGTGCACATGTGTGCATTTCTCTGTGTGTGGTTTCATGTGAGAGTGTGTGTTTGTCTGTGTGTGTTCCTGACTGTGTGTGTGTGTGTGTGTGTGTGTGTGTGTGTGTATGTGGCTGTGTACATTTTTGTAATTCTTATTTACGATTTGTGGGTTACCCTGGAAGGCCAGCTTTTTAATTTCCATCCCTAATTCGTTTTCTGAAGTATGTCTATATTCTGTGTGTGTGTTAGCAAGTGTGTGTGTCTGTGAATATGTGTGTGTGCACATTTCTTGTGTGTGAGTCTGAATGTGCATATCATCGAAAGTCTGCTATTGTGAGTTTATATGTGTGTGTGTTTGTGTTTGTGTGTGAATATTTGAATACGTGTAAGCTTGTGTCTATCTATGAATTCCTGTGTGTGTGCTTGCATGCGAGAGTGTGTTCGAATGTGTGTGTGTGTGTGTGTGTGTGCGTGTGAGAATGTGTCAAACATAGAAATATAGAAAATAGGAGCAGGAGTAGGCGATTCGGCCCATCAGGCCTACTCCACCATTAATTCCGAACATGGTAGATCATTGAACTCAATAGCCTGTTCCTGCTTTCTCCCCATACCCTTTGATGCCTTTCGCCCAAGAGATATATCTAACTCCTTCTCGGAAACAGTCAAACATTTGGCCTCAACTACTTTATCTGGTTGTGAATTCCACAGGCTCATCACTTTCTGGGTGAAGCAATTTCTCCAAATCTCAGTGCTAAATAGTCCACCCCGTATCTTCAGGCTGTGACAACTGGTCCTGGATTCCCTCCCCATCGGGAATTTTCTTCCCGCAGCTACCCTGTCCAATCATTTTAGAATGTTATAGTTTTCATTGTGATCCGCACTCATTCTTCTGAGCTTCAGCAAACTTAATCATAATTGACTCAATTTCTCCTCATAGGTCAGCCTTGCCATCCCAGGAGTCAGTCTGGTAAACCGTCGCTGCACTCCATAAATAGCAAGAACATCGTTCCTTAGATAAAGAGGCCAAAACTGCACTCAATATTCCAGGTGATTTCTCCAAGGCACTGTATAATTGCAGCAAGACATCCCTGCTCCTGTACTCGAATCGTCTCACTAGGAAGGCCAACATACCTTCTTTAACACCTGCTGCCCCTGGATGCTTACCTTCCGTGACTGGTATACGAGGACACCCATGTCTCATTGCACATTCCCCTCTCTCAATTTATAGCCATTCAGATAATAATTTCCCTTCCTGATTTTGCTACCAAAGTGGAATACCTCACATTTATCCACATTATACTGCATCAGACATTCATTTGTCCACACACACTCAGCTTGTCAAAATCACACTGAAGCATTTCTGCATCCTCCTCAAATTCCACACCCCCCTCCCCCCAACAGTAAGCTTTGTGTAATCTGTAAATTTGGAGATAATACATTTTGTTCCCTCTTCCAACTAATTAACATATATTGCGATTAGCTCGGGTCCCTGCACCGACACCTATGGTCCCCGACTAGCCGCTGCCTGCCATTGCGAATAAGAACCGTTTATTCATCTTTTTTTCCTGTCAACCAGTTTGCGAACCATCTCAATACACTACCCACAATCCCATGCACTTTCATTTTACACGCTAATCTCTTATGTGGGACCCTGTCGATAACATTCTGAAAGTCCAAATAAACCACATCCACTGGCTCCCCCTCAACTCCAAAAGTTACATTCTCGAAAAATTCCAGTAGATTTGTGAAGCATGATTTCGCTTTCGTAACGGATGCTGAAACTGTCCAATTCTGCCACTTTTTTCCGCGTGTTCAGCTTTTAATTCTTTAAGAATGGAATTTTCCCCACTACCGACATCAGGCAGAGTGGCCTTTAATACCCTGTTTTCTTTCTATCTCAATTTTTCACTCGTAGAGTTACAGTAACTACCGTGCAATCTGTAGGAAATGTTCCAGAGTCTATAGAATCTCGGTAGACGACCACCAAAGTATCCAATATTTCTAGAGCAATTTCCTTAAATTCGCAGGGCTGAAGATTACCATGCCATAGGGGTTTATTATATTTCAATCCCATCATGTTCCCCAACAACTTTTCCACACCAATATTGATTTATATCAGTTCCTTCCATTCACTAAACCCTGTGTTTGCCAACATTTCCGGAATGTTGTTTCTGTCCTCCTTTGTGAAGGCAGAAACAGAGTATGTATTTAGTTGGTCAGCCATTTTTTTTTGGTCCGCATTATACATTTCCCTGTTTCTGACTGAAAGAGACCTACATTGGTCTTCACCAAGCTTTTTCACTTCCCATACTTCAAGAAAGTGTTACAGTCAACTGTTACATCCCCCCAAGCTTACTTTTGTTATCTATTTTGCCCTTTATTGACTAAATTGGTTCTCCTTCGCCAACCTTTCCTCTTTTACCTCTGCACCAGAGAGGAATAAACAATTCTTTCAGTTCACCCATATGCCTTTTGAATGTTTGGCATTGCCAATCCACCGCTGTCCCTTTAAGTAACGTTTCCCAATCGATCATAGCCAACAAGAACCTCATACCTCATAAATTCCATTATTAAGATTCAGGGCCCGAGCCTTAGAATCAACCAGGTAACTCTCTAACTTGATGAAGAATTGTATGTTATTATGGTCCATCATCTCCAAGGGGCCTCGCACAGCTAGATTATAAATTACCCTTTTCTCATTACACAATTCCCAGTCTCGTGTGGGCTGTTCTCTAATTGGTTCCTCAACATATTGGTCCAGAAGACCATCCTGTCTACAGTCCAAGAATTCCACATCTCCGGAATTGTTACTAATTTCATTTGCCCAATCTATACGCAGATTAAAGTCACCCATAATTTCAAATGTTCCTTTAGTTCATGCATCTCTAATTTCCTGCTTAATGTCAATGCCAAAATCAACGCTGCAGTTTGGCGATCTATATACAACCCCCACCAACGTTTCTTGCTCCTTAGTGTTTCTCAGCTCTACACATAAAGAATTCACATCGTCGGAGCTAATATCTTTCCTCACTATTGTGTCAATTTCCTCCAAACTGCAATGCAAATGCACCATCTTTTCCTTTTTTTTCCTCTCCATCCTAAACACTGAATATTTCTGATGTTCAATCCCCATCCCTGGTCACCCTGCAGCCATGTCTTCGGAATGGTGACTACATCATGCCTGTTTTCATTTATTTGTGCGGGTATTTTGTCAGCCTTATTTGGACTGCTCCTCGCATTAATGCACAGATGCTTCAGGGTTGTCTTTTTATCATTACTTGTCCTGTCACCACTATTTTTCACTTAAGTCATGTAGTTTACTTGCCCCGATGTCTCTGCCTATCAGTTATCTTATTCCCTTTGTCTTTTTTTCTTAACCTTGCTTCCCCATCCTCTGACTCGTTTCCATCCCCATGTCTTTTTAATTTAAAACTTCCCCAATGACTCTTTTGCCTGTCCAGATGAAAGCCGTCCAGTTTAAACTGGTCCCACCTCCCCAAGAAACAGTCCCAATGTCCCAGGAAACTGACGACATCCCCCTCACCCCATCTCTTCAGCTGCGTGTTGATCCAATATATCCTGCTATTTCTACTCTGAAGAGCAGATGGCACTGGTAGTAATCATGAGATCAATGCCTTTGATGTCCTGCTTTTCAACTTGCTTCCGAGCTCCCTATATTCTACTTTTAGGACCTCATCCTTTTTTTACTATGTCTTTTATACCAATGTGTACCACGACCACTGGCTGCTCGCCCTGACCCTTCAGGGTGTCCTGTATCGCTCTGATGCATTCTTTACCCCAGCACCAGGTAAGCAACATACGATCTTGGTGTCTCGTTTGTGGCCACAGATACGCCTACATTTTCCCCTTACAATTGAATTTGCTAAAACTTCTGCATTCCCGTGCTTTGTACCCGTCCCCTGTGCAGCAGAGCTAACCATGGTGCAGCAAAATTCGCTGTTGCATCTTTCCCCTGAAAGGCCATTTTCCTCAACTGTATCCAAAGCGGCAGAACCGTTTTGCAGGGGATTAGCAAAAGAAGATCCCTGCACTCCCTACCAGGTCCTCTTGGTCTGCCTGATGGTCACCCAGCCCCTTCGTGCCTGTGGACTCTTAGCCTGCCGTGTGACCAACTCTCTATAATATCTGCTGGTGGATGCCCCACAGTGTCTCCAGCTGCTGATCCAGTTCTGAAACCTGGGCTTCCAGGAGCCGCAGCTGAAGACACTTCCTGTGCACTTGCTGGCCCCGGGGACTGGAAATGTTCCCGGTTTGACACATAGAGCAGGAGAAGCACACCACATTTTTGAGCTCTCCTACCATGATTTACCCCTTAAAATTTAATTGAATCTTTTGGAAGATAGTTAATATCAAGTAATATCAATTACTCTCTGGTCCTTCTTCCCTCATCCACGTTGTTACAGATTTTAGCCCATACATACGTTGGGCCACAAAATAAGACCTTAACTATCAAAAGCGGTAAAAAGTAGTAAATACTTACCCGACCGGCACACAGTGCTCAAGAGTTACCTCGTTCCCTCCTCACCGAACTCCCTCAATCACCAAACTCCAAATTGAACACTCTACTGCAGCCCAAAGCAGCTTTCCAATGCAGACAATGTCGGCATTGTGCGGTGGCCTATTTGAATACTCTCTGAATCTAGTCTCTGAAAATCTGTTCAAATCAGTTATCTAGTTAATTAGTTGTAGCTGCAAGCCGAGGTCGTATAAACCTTGTTTTAATGCTAGCTTAAAACACACCTTCTTCCAAACTGAACAGCAGTTTTTAGTAAATTACTAAATTAAAGAAAGGTTAGGATTTTGACAAAAAAAACCACTTAAATTACCTCAGTCAACAAAGTTCAACTTAAGTGCCCTACTGCAGCCCAAAGCAGCACTTCAGTGCAGACCAATATTGTGAGGGATCGTGTGTGTGTACATGTGTGTGTACGTATGACATATTGTTTCTGAGTCTTTCTATGATTGCCTGTTTATGAGTGCGAGTGTTTGCATTTTAGTGTGTCTCTGTGTGGATGACTGAGTGCGTCAGATTTATTCAGTGCGAATGGGTGTTTGTGTGTGTGTGTGTGCGATTGTGTGCGCGTGTGTTTGTGTATGTTTCTCTATGTGTGTGCGCACGGGTGCGTGTTTGAGCACGTGTCTCTGTGTGTGTGTGTGTATGTGTGCGTATTTGTGTGTACGTATATGTTTGCATTTGTGTATTTGGGCGAAAGGATGCGTGTGTCTGTTTCTGTGTATTTTTAATCACAGTATATGCACTTCGCTGGCTGGGCCAACATTATTTGCTCATTCCTAGTTGCCTTTGAGATGGTGTTGGCGAACCACATTCTTGAAGCTCTGCTTTCCATTTGGTGAAGGTATGCCAAACTGCACTATTAGAAAGCTAGTTCCATGATGTTGACGCAGCGACAGTGAAGGAGCGGTGATATAGTTTTAACCAGAATGGTGAGTGCATTGGAGGGGAACTTCCATATGGTGATGTTCCAAGTGATATGCACCATTTCTGTGTGTGTACGTGTCTGAGAGTGAGTGTGACTTTGCTTGATTGTGTATGTGAGTGCGTGTGTGCGTGTGTGTATGAGCGTAAAACTGCGTGAGATTGTGTGAGACTGCAAGGGATTGTGTCTGTGTGTATATATATATATATATGAGTGATTGGGTGTGTTCAATAGTGTCCGTGTGAGAGAGTGTATTTGTGTGTATGATTATTTATCTCTGTGCGCCTGTGTATGCTGCATGAGTGTGTGTGTGTGTGTATGTTGTCCCCGTGTCTGTTTTTCTATCCATGTTTTTGTGTGTGTTTGTGTGATGGATGCGTGTATGCTAGGGTTTGTGTGTGAATGTGTATGTCTGTATTTCTCTTCGTGTTTATGTGTATGCTTCTTTTTCTGAGTGTATCTATGTGTTTCTGTGTATATGTCTGTATGTTTGTCTGTATGTGTGTCCGCGATTTTCCCTCAGTTTGTATGTACCTGTGTGTGTGTTATTTTGTGTTTGTGCTTGAGGTTTCCTATGTTCGTGTTTTTTTTTGTTGTGTGTTTGTGTTCGTGTATTTATGTGTTTCTTTTTGTATGAGTGTGTGCGTGTGTTTGTATGCCCTGTCTTTCTGTGTGTGTGTGTGTGTGTGTGTGTGTGTTTATGCGTGTGTGTGCCTGTAGGTATGTGTGACTATATGTCCCTTTGCATGTGTGTGTGACTGTTCCTAAAAATTACATCATTGTATTTGTTAAACACACCTTGTCATAAATACACCTTGTTGCAGTCCGCAGTGAAGTGGGAAAAATGGGGTATTATCCAGATTCCTCTCCTGTCTTTAATACACCCCTCACCTCTGTCTCCTCCCAGTTACCCTTGGGTCCCCCTTGCTTATGACTTCTCCCATCACGTCTGGGTCATCTGGTTATCCCCTCGGTCCCAATTCACCTTTGCCTCCCCAACTTACGTCTGGCTTCCCTGTCGCTGATGCCTCCTCTCCCTCTTTACTTCGGTTTTGGTTTTGTTATTTTATCTCCACTTGCTTCAAGTGTATCAAATAACTTATCATGGGTTCTTTCAAATCAATTTGATTCAATGCAACACAGGATAGGTTCAAACGTTTGAAAGCATAAATATCTCTTCAATTAAGCTGTCAGCTCCTTCCCCAGCCTGATTTATAATTTCATTGTTGTTTTTCTCCATTCCTTACAATGAACCTAATCGCAATTGTGATCCTGAAGTGTAAAAACTGCGGCCTGGCCAAATGTGTCACTTGTTACCTGGCGGCCATGGCAGTGGCGGATCTGCTGGTCATTATATTAGACGTGATATGGAGACAGATTCCGATAGTTTTTAGGGAAACGTTTGATTTCCTGCACTTCATCCGTGTGTGCAATATACATGCTATACTGCTTTATGCAGCCACTGACTGTTCTGTCTGGTTCACCGTCACTTTCACCTTTGATCGGTTTGTGGCCATTTGTTGCCCGAAAATGAAAAGCAAATTCTGCAGCAAGAAAACGGCGGCTGTGGTTCTGGGAACAGTGACTGTGCTGAGCTGTTTAAAAAATGTTTTCTGGTATTTTAAGTTAAGAGGTCGGTATTGGTTGAGGAACCTCCCCTGGTTTTGTTGGGTCACAGCCGATGTTCGGTTTTCTCTGTTCTGGACAATAATCGAATTCCTCCACCACATTCTAACCGCGTGTGTCCCATTTGTCCTGATTCTGCTGCTCAATGTTCTCACCGTCAGACACATTTTACTGAGCAGCAGAGTCCGCAGGAGACTCCGGGTTCACAGCAGTGGGGAGAGACCCAGAGACCCAGAGATGGAGAGTCGCAGGAAATCCATCATTTTACTGTTTGTGATCTCGGCCAATTTCATCCTGTTATGGTCAATATTAATGGTTTATTCTTTATGGAGGCGAATGAGTGATTTGGGATTTAAGTCGGTCTGGTTAGATAGTTTTGTTCAGGAATTGGGCATGATGCTGCAGCTCCTGAGCTGCTGCACTAACACTGTGATTTACGCCGTGACACAGACTCTGTTCAGACAGCAGTTGAAGAATATGCTGAAATATCCCTTTAATCCAATTCTTCAATTCATTCAATGATGAAAATAACTCATTCCCTGAAAGCCTCCACTGTCCAGGCTGCCTGTCTACCATGGAAACGATTGATTGGCATCTCCGCTTTCCCATTGGCCGGTAGGCCTGTCCAACATGGACAACTCTCACTGATTGTACGAAAGAAAAACACCTCCGAACATCACTGCGTCACATGCCCCCTCCCCCGACCACCCACAGCCCACACTCCACCCAGCCCCCTCCCTGCCATTGGCCGGGCTCCTCCGTCAGCATGGGTACATCTCGCATGTTGAGCAGAGCAACCCACCTCCAGGCTGAATACGTGCCCTCCTATTGGCTTAGCTGTCAATCAATCATTAAAACGGCTCCCTGATTGGTAAAAAAAAATCTCTTTCGCAGGGGTGCCTGTTCATCATGACTTTCCTTACTAATTGGACAGGGAAAAGGAAAAAAAAAAAACACTTTCAAACATCATGGTTCTCATGCCCACATATCTGTCGCTGTACTGCTAAAGTGTTAATTTGAAGCCCAGTGCAACTGGAGGAAGAAAACCTCATCTTCCAAGTGGGCACTTTACAACCTTCCGGCTTTACAAATGAGTTGAACATCTTAAGAGCATAAAATGGCTCCTGTACATTCAGCCCCCGTTTTAATTCCCATTTTTTAGCATGCGTTTTTATTTTTCCTCCATTTTTATTTTGAATCATTTTTTTTTTCACCTCATTTATTACCTTTTCCTGTCCCTTTATCTATCCTTTCGCCCCAACCACCGCCCAACTCTCCCCACCCCAGCAACATAACTGCCACCTGTCCGTTGCTCTTTGTTGTTCTTTCACAGAGAGCTTACCCTTGCTATGTTAATCATACATTCTGCTTTCCAATCTTTATGCCATTATGGGCATCTTATTTAGCCTTTACCATTACCTCTAACACACCATTTGTCTTTAGTCCAGGACATCTTTAACCTTCAATCCAGCTTCACCTGCTCCACCCCCTTAAACAGTATAAATTCCAAGACATTTCTACTTCCCTTTAGCACCGAAGGAGAGTCATACGGACTCGAAAATGTAAGTCTGTTACTTTCTCCATATACGCTGTCAGGCCTGTTGATCTTTTCCAGATTAGCCTGTTTTAATTTATAACACTTCATTTGTCTGGGCTGCCTATCCATCATGGCTACTCGTCCCTGGTTGAATAGAAGAACATACCTTTAAAATATTTACTTCTTTGTGGGCTTCCTGTCAACAGTCGCTATCGTTCACCACTGGAACAGGAATTATTTTGTTGGAAACAGGGAAGACAATCCACACAGAGAACGGGGTGGTGGTCGTGGTGGTGGTGGTGGGGGGGGTGGGGGGGGGGTGGGTAAGGGGGATGGGGAGGGGTGGGGTGGGGGGAACTTTCAGATGAAGTGATGTCATGAAAAGAGATAGAGGTAAGAAAACATTTTAAAGAAAGTGGGATCACCATTGGGGTTTAAAGGAAAATTGGAAAGACAGAGAGAAAAAGAGAGATAGTGAAAGTGAGGGAGATAGAGAGAGGTAGCAAGAGAACCACAGAAAGAGACAGAGTGCGAGAGAGAGAGAGAAAATGGGAGAGAGGGAAAGAGAAAGAGAGACAGAGAGAAAGAGACAATGAACAATAACAGACAGCCAGAGAGAGAGAGAGAGGCAGAGTGAGTTTGAGGCAGAAGCCGAGAAACAGAGAAAAGGTGGGGGGGAAGGGGGGGAATGGAACAGGGGGGCGGGGGTGTGGTCGGATTCGAAAGTACTGTAGAGAGTGAGATGGAGTAACAGAATGAGAGATGCGGAGCGAGTGTTAGACAGTGCTATTACACATCAGCTGGTAAAGGCTGAGTTGGTTAAATTCTAGTGGGAAACTTGAACAACGATCTTAACCAATATTTTCAATTCCTTTCTTGCGATGCAGCTCTGAATTCAGAAATAACACCAACAAGCCTCCGGACGTATTCTGTATCAAACTAAATAAAGAAGTACTAATTTAACAACAAGTATAACACGTGCACATGCCTACAAATTTCTACCATAGCAACCTTTAAACAAAACCCAAATGTATCAATTCCAGGTAAGTCTTCATCAAGGTAACAATTTTCAGTAGGCATAAAACAAACACCAGGCAAAGCAGATTTGACATTACAAATTCAAAATGAGATTCCATTCAATTTGTTTCATTCGCAAGCACAGGCCTAGGCTTACAGCACAGTTAGCTCATAAATGCCTATGACATACACGACACTCCCAACTCATCTCGGTTTTTACTCAGATTTCCCTTTGGATATGAATTTTCGATTGCATTGGAAGGTTTTCAATGTTACTTCTCCTAACAATAATCCTTCCATTAAACCAATGTAATAAGTACTTAAGCACGTTTCTTAGTGTCTCTTTGCTACTTACATGATTTTACACATTATTTTGTCTGGTTCATTCAACGAGTGCAGCAGTACTATTTGCCTTCTATCTTTAGGTTTATCTAATTAACATCACAAACTACTATACATGAAAGCATCCAGACTGGTTGAATTTAATCCAATTTAGTCAAACGGACGCACACAAGCACACACTTTAACGCCTATCATGATACAATTCAAACTTTAAAATAATTTCCAATAACTCTATACACATAATATCCATTCATAACATCCCCCTCCCTATCGAAAAAGGAAATGGCATAATTTTAAAAGGCAGTCTTATTTTTTATAATGATCATCTCACTCCATCACCTGTACTTATTATGGTATTACGCTACATGCATGTATTAACATAACAGTATATGCAGGTCCTTGGTATCAACATAAATCATTCCAGTTTAGTGTGCATGTTTTAAAACTTCCTATTGTCCTTTCTAAACTTCAAACTCGTGATAACATATCTTTGAGCAGATTTTCTCTACTGGCAACATGTGCAATCCTAATGTAATTGGGCATAATAATAGGCTTCACCTGAAAAGACTTGCAATTTTGTTTCGAAGTTTGGCCAAAATTTTCAAAGGTTTGTGGCCTATGCAAAGAATTGTTTCTGATGAATTGTTTGCAACATAAATTTCAAAACGCTGCAATGTGAACACCAAACCCAATTTCTCTTTCTCCATCGTTGAATATCTTCTGAGTTGTATTTTCAGCTTCTGTTAAAAAAAAAATCCCTATCGGTTTTTGAATTCCAGTCTCATCTTCTTGTAACAGTAACGCCCCAATGCCTATACCGCTTGGGTCGATGGCTGCCTTAAATTACTTAGCATAATTGGGCACTGCCAAAACTTGTGTAGTTGTTAATGCAGTATACAAACTATCAAATGCCTTCTTTCACTGGAATGACCGTAATAACTTCATGTTCTGAAGAGGTACGAAAGTTATGAAGAGAGTGTGATAGACTTGTGTTGTTTTCATTGGAGCAGAGAAGACTGGGGGCCGACCTGATCTTGATTATGAGGGGCATGGATAGGGTGGATAGTGAGCAGCTGTTCCCCTTAGTTGAAGGGCCAGTCACGAGGGGACATACGTTCAAGTTGAGGGCAGGGAGATTTAGGTGAGATGTGAGGAAAAACATTTTTACTCAGAGGGTTGTGATTATCTGGAAGGATGACGGATGTGGGTTGCCTCACAACCTTCAAAAAGTACCTTGATGAGCACTTGGCACGTCATAACATTCAAGGCTATGGGCCAAGTACTGGTAAATGAGATTAGGTAGGTAGGTCAGATGTTTCTCATGGTTCGGTGTTGACTCAATGGGCTGAAGGCCCTTTTCTTCACTGTGAAATTCTGTGATTCTGTGAAAAACTAATTGCTGGGACTTACGGTTGTTAGATTTTTGTAATTATTTGAATGCATATTATTTGGAGTAGAAAGTGATTATTGACCTGAATGATTCGTTATTTAGGCTTAAGATAAAAATAAGTTTGCATTTTCATTATTCAACCGAACCACCGTTATATGTTAACTCTGTTTACTCTATTAAGCAATACGTTCATATTCGTTGTGTCTATTGGAAAATCCGTCATATTATGTGTAAATTTCTTTGGATTGAAGAATGATATATTTCCTGGGCTTAACAAACCAGACACTAATTATCAGTTGCTGATATTATTGGACTCTGATAATTTGAATAACATTAGCCACTTATTTCCTGAAACAATTGACGTAAGCTCGTTAGGAAATAAGTTGTGTATTGCTGCTAAAATAAAATATCCAAGCTGTTCATCTTGTAATCATCAGGAGACTTGCCAGAATGCAAGGTAAACACAAGAATTTCGATTGTATGCGAAGCGATTGTTGATTGGTTTGCAAATAGTGTTGTCATGGCGAATGCATCACTGATGGTAACTGGCAGTTACCTGTCAGGCATTGTCTGAAATTTCGATGAGGCAGCTTGACCCTGATTGGCCAAGGCATTGCCCTGACGACAGATTAAGCGAATGGCTGTGACTAATTTTACTTTGCTGAAACAGGCAGCGCATTTTCATGTTCTTCCCGTGTGCAAAGGAAAGGGTTATGTCTATTCATATACATAGCTTCCAATGCACACACCTGCGACACATCTGGCAAACTCAATTTGTTTTTTCAGGGTAATCTTTGGCACATTTAAGGTTAATTGCAAAATGTTGTTGAATCGCCGAACCAAATCTGTTGTTTGACACTTTGTCTCGAGCTTCACAAGATGGGCTGATCAGGTATGATCTGTATCTTCCCCATTGCAAACTGCAGCCGGGACATGCTGTTTGATGCGATCCGCCAGTCTTTGGGACCCACTGCCTACATAGCTCGCATCGCACAGTCACTGAAATTAATGTACCACCTTTCTCGTTTGAGTGATTGGCGGAATGTATTTGTTGACTTGTCAGCAGCTTCCTGTTATTTGCAGACAGGAATAACATGGACGTGCACTGCGTCTGTTTGAGATAAAGAAATTAAATGACATTCGTTGACTCATTCTTCAGGTCATGGTTCTGAGCAATCAGTGTTATGCTGCCTTGTTTAAACTTCAAACAAATTTTGGCGTTAACCGTCAGTCACCATCAGTGGTGCATTCGCCCTGCAGAGATATTTGAAAACCAAAAAGCACTCTCTTTTCATACAGTATTAATTTTAATTTCCCCCATTTTATTGGTATTCTTGCGTGTGTCCAGATGAATGTCTCTTTTCTAAGCTATAATTGCATCCATCATTGAGAAAAAGCTTGGAGTCTATTATAAAGGACATAATAGCAGAGCTTACATAAACGCATAATATAATTAAGCTGAGTCAGTATGAATTCATGAAGTGGAATTCACACCTGCCCAATTTATTCCAGTTCCTTGAGAGGGTAAAAACAGGGTAGAAAACGGGGAACCAGTAGATGCAATGTATTTGGATTTGCACAAGGCATTTGATAGGGTGATGCACCTAAGGCTACTTAATAGTATAAGACCTTTGAAAGAGCAGGCAAGGAGGAAAGGGCGGTGCTAATACCCACTTAGTGTTGGCGGTATTACATTAGCCTGGATTAAGGGTTGGCTAACTAATTGAAGACAGAATTATGGTGTAAGAGAGCAATTTCAAAATGGCAACCTTTAACTTGTGGAGAGCCAGGGGGATCAGTGCTTGGGCCACTGTAATTTACATTATGCATTAATGACTTAGATGAGGAAAGTGAATTCACTATCACCAAGTTTGTGAATGACACACAAATAGTTTGGAAGACGAGTGATGAGGGTGACACAAAGGATTATAGACAGTTTAGAGTGTGAGCAAAAAAAAGGCAGTTGGAATATAATGTGCGAACATGTAAGGTTTTGCACCTTGAAAGGAAGAAAAATGGCCTGAATATTAATAAAATGGAGAAAGACTGCAGAGCTGCAGAACAGAGGCATTTGGGGGTTCTCATTCATGAATCACAAAAAAGTTACAATACAAGTTAAACAGGTAACAAGGGAGGTAAATGGGATGTTAGTCTTTAATTCAAATGGAATGTGGTATAAAATAAGGAAGTCTTGCTGAAACAATAAAAAGCACCAGTTAGACCACACCTAAAATTCTGTGAAAAGTTTTGCTTCCTTTATCTCAGAAAGATGTACTGACAATGGGGGTAGTCCAGGGAAATTTCACCAGTTTGACGCAGGTGAGGCAGGAATTTTCTTATGAGGTTCTGTGGGTTGGATCTGTACTCATTGGACTTTCGAAAAATCAGAGGTGGCCTTTTTGAAACATATCAGATTATTTGGATGCTCAGCAGGGTAGATGCTGAGAAGTTGATTCACGTTTTGGGAGAGTCTAGGCCAGAGGGTATAATCTTAGACTGTGGGGTCGCCCATTTAGGAGATAGATTAGGAGGATTTTTATCCTCTCACAGGGTAGTTAATCTGTGCAATTATTTACCGCAGAGGGCTGTAGATGCTGGGTGGTTAAGTGTATTCAAGGCTGAGACAGATTGTTATCCAGTAAGGAATACAACGGTTAAGTGGAAAAAGGCAGGGAAGTGGCGTTGAGTATTATCAGGTCAGCCATGATCTCATTGTATGATGAGCAGACTTCATGGGCCGAATGTCCGACTTCTGCTCCTATGCCTTATCGCATTTCTTTTATTATTGCAATGGCAAATCGTTAAGTGCTTATTGGACAAAGAAAGAACTATATGTTCGCTGTTATTATTCTACTTTTAATAATCAAATATTTAAAATTACTGTCACAGCATACAGTAGTGACATACTCACTTATAGAATTACCCTAAAGAATACATAGCCATGTACGGCAATCATTGATAGTTTTAAAAATGCATATGTACTAATACAATTGGCAGCTCGAGGTCTGCAAAAGGTATTTACTGAGCTAATATTTTTTTACTCGTGTGTGCACCTGAATAACATGAGATATTTACAATAATTATTGGGCTGACCAATAAGTTAATTTAGATTGTAACATTTTATGTTGATTTCATTATCACTCTCAACATGGGTCAAAAAACCCTATTAATCTTTAATGTGAAGAAGGAACTGAACGATTATTAGTCAATTACTATGATTATTCAATTAACAATGATAAAATAATGCAACTAACAATGATTCGATATTTACTGTAAATATTTGAATTGAGATTAATTGGAAATAATTATTGGACTGAACAATGATTTTATAGTTATTCTCAACACAAGGATAAGGATGAAAAATGCTCTGTGATTAATCACATGATGATATCTTGAAATGTATCTTGAAAATTGCATTGAAACAATAATTGGATGTTTGCAATGCATATTGGACTGAAGTTAATTTGAGGATTCCACTGTTTCTCCTCCCATTCACGAGACCGAGAGTGTGTGCATCTCTGACCTTAAAATGAGCAGGCTTTTTTAACACTCACCTCAACAATGCAGTGTAAATTTCCCAGGTTTAATCCCAGCACCGCCATGGTAAACATACATATTAGATATATGTAAGATGACAGGTACCAGCTCCTGATGTACATCATCACATTAAAGATTGTTTCCCTTACTAACAATAATCCATTCGCTGGACCGGATTCCAGATTGGGTCAGGGCTGCACAGTTTATCTGCCCAATCATATTGCCATCTGTCCCTTCCTGAATTCCGGTAAGTTCAGTGTTCCAATGCATTTCGAGATCCAGGTGTCGGGGCCCAAGTTTCAACCTGCGATGATCTAGTTTATTTCTGCAGTTCCCATTTCCCCTTCTGTGAATCAAACAACTCCGTTATTAAACAAAAACAAAAATACCTGGAAAAAATCAGCATGTCTGCAGCATCAGCAGAGAGGAACACGTAGCATTTCGAGTCTGTATCAATCTTCAACGGAACTAAGTAAAAATTGAAAAGAGGTGAAATATAAGCTGGTTTAAGGAGGGGGTGGGGGGGGGCATGTAAAGTTTGGATAGAGGGCCAGTGATAGGTGCAGATGGCCAAAAAATGTCATAGACAGAAGCTCAAAGAGATGCTGAAGGTGGTGATATTATCTAAGGAATGTGCTAATGAAGGATAAAAAGCAGGACAATGAAGGTACAGATAGCCATAGTTGGGTTGGGGTGGGGTGAAGGGAAGGGATCTAAATAACCTAAAAGGTAGAGATAAAACAATGGATGGAAATACATTTAAAAATAATGGAAATAAGTGGGAAAAGAAAAACCCACATAAATTATTGGGGAAAAAGGGGGATACCAGAAAGTGGGTTTGGATGAAGGAGGGAGTTCATGAACAAAAATTGTTGAACTAAACATTCAGTCCGGAAGGCTGTAAATTGCCTAATTGGAAGATGAGGTGCTGTTTCTCCAGTTTGTGTTGAGCTTCACTAGAACAATGCAGCAGGCCAAGGATGGACATGTGGGCATGAGAGCAGGGTGGAGTGTTGAAATTGCAAGCGACATGAAGGTCTGGGTCATGCTTGCAGACAGAATGAAGGTGTTCTCCTATTAAACTTTGTCTGTACGACACAGGTATCGATGGTCGTTACTGCTCCCTGCTGCCCTTCCCGCTGTGACTGACATCATGGTATGTCTGGGGGAATTTTGATCATCACCCTGTCTACCACACTGGGTATTTGACTGGGCACAATCACCACTGCTGTTCGAATCTGCTCAACTATGTTTTGCTGTTTCTTCCCTTCTTGTCTAAGCGATTTTAACAGTTGACATAGTTCCTTCAGGTACCTCCTGACCCTGCCTATGCCAGATCCTGTGTCGTCAAAACTCGTCAGTAATCCCTCTGAGGGCCGCATTGCTCTCCCCACCATGAGCATGCTTTGGGTAATGCTTGGGTCCTGCTGGGCGTTGCTCTGAGTTGCATGGATATTGCGGGTTGCACGTCCATCCATCTATTTTTTTTTCAACTTTCAGCTATTTTACTTACAGCTGTTTTAATGTCGTCTCCATTCTTTGCACCATTCCTGAACTTTGGGGATGGTGGGGGACGTGAAACTTCTCTTTGAATGCCGACAGTCGACACCTTCCTTAATGCTTTGTCAGTAATCTGTGTTCCCTGCTCACTTTTTATGTCCAGGAGTGTTCCCCATTGCGGCCCAGCACCAGCCAAATCCAGTTTCGCTGTATTAACTCGTTGGTCACATTCCTCCTTTGGTGCTGTTCCAGTGGACAGCTCTAAGAGCCCTTGGCACATACACACTGGCACTTCTGCCCTTCCTTCTGTCCTCTATATCCCATTATTATTTCTTCAGTCAGGGTCATTGTAATGGCGTTGACAGTACAGCCAGTTGTCCTGAATGCCTCCAGCCACTGACTAAGTTGCTCCATTACCAAATGATGCTTTGTCTTTCCCCGAATATTGCTGAGAAACCCGTGAAATGTACCTGAATATTTCGCCTTGGCCCTTTCGGGCGCGCTTGATACCCCAGCCTTGAAGTGATGGGCATCCCGGGGTTTATGCTGTGCAGATAGTTGGCATTTGTGACAATAATCTGCGAATATGCTGGTCCAGCTCCCGCCACCACCAGTCTCGCTGTATTGACTCAGAGGTCACATTCCTTCTCTGGTGCTTTTCCATGGTAAAGTTCTATGAGCCCTTGGCACATACACTCGGACACCACTGCTCTTCCGTCTGTCCTGCATATCAATTCTGGTCCCATCATTGCTCCATTATCACCCTATATTTTCTGTTCCCTGTATAGTGATAGAGAAATCCAGGGCAAGAATCAAACATGACCTCCGTGAAAAATAGTGGGAGCAGGACAATTAATGTTAAAAAGACAAGCCTTAATGCTTTGTGCCTCAACGCAAGGAGCATTCGCAAATGAAGTTGGTGAATTGACTGTGGAAATAGATGTAAACAGGTATAATATAGTCAGGAATACGGAGACATGGCTGCAAGTTGACCAGGGATGGGAACTGGACATCCAGGTGTATTCAGTACTTAGGAAGGACAGACAAAAAGGAATAGGCGGTGGAGTTGCATTGCTGGTTAAAGAGGAAATTAAGCAAGAGTGACGAATTATATTAACTCTGGTGATTTGGAATCTGCAGGGCTAGAGCATTGAAACACTAAGGGGAAAAAAATACATTAGTGGGGGTTGCATATAGACCACCACACTTAGTGATGATGTTGGGAATGACATTAAACAGGATATTAGAGACGCATTTAATAAAGGGACATTTGTAATTATTGGTGACTTTAATATGCATTTAGATTTGGCAAATCAAATTAGTTACAATACCGTGGAGGAGGAGTTCCTGTAGTCTTTATGAGATGTTTTTTTCTGAACCAATATATTGAGAAACCAATGAGAGAACAGGCCATCATTGAATGGGTATTGCTTAATGATAAATCAATAATTGGAAATCTAGTTGTGCGACGACCCTAGGGACTGAGCGACCATAAAAATATAGAATTCTTCATGAAGATGAGAGTGATGTAGTTTATTCTGAAACTTGGGTCCTAAATCTTACAAAAGTAATCTACGATTGTGTTAGGTGCAATTTGGCTATGTTGGATTGGGAAACGTAATTTAAAGCAATGATGGTGGATAGGCAATGGCAAATGTTCAAAGACCCCATGGGTGAACTGCAACAAATGTTTATTCCTGTTGTGCACAAAAGTAAAATAGCAAGGTTGGCTAAACCATGGCTTACAAGGCAAATTAGAGAAAATATTAGATGCAAGGAAGAGGCATACAAATTCTCCAGAAAAAAAAAAAAACAAAAGCCTGAGGTTTGGGAGAAGTTTAGATTTCAGTAAAGGAGGATCAAGGGTTTGTTTAAGAAGGGGAAAATAGAATACGAGAGTGAGCTCACAGGTAAAATAAAAATTGTCTGTGTAAGTATATGTAGGTATGTGAAGAGAAAAGATTGGTGAAGACAAATGTAGGTCCCGTACAGTCAGAAAAAGGGGTATTTATTATGGGGAACAAATAAATGGATGGACAACTGAATACATATCTTGGTTCTGTCTTCATCAAAGGAGGACACAAATAGCCTACCAGAAACGCTGGGAAACACAGGGTCTAGTGAGAGGGGGGACCCGAAAGAAATCTGTATAAGTAGGGAAATGATGTTGGGAAAATTGATGCCATTGTAGTCCGATAAATAGCCGGGGCCTGATAATCTACATGCCAGAGTACTTAAGGAAGTGGCCCTAGAAATAGTCGTGGTCATCTTCCGAGATTCTATGATCTCTGGAAGAGTTCCTGCAGTTTGGGGGGTAGCCAATGGAACCCCACATTTTTAAAAGGGAGGCAGAGAGAAAACTGTGAACTATATACCAGTCAGCTTGACGTCGGCAGTGGGGTCAATTCTAGAGTCCATTATAAAAATAAATAATATCTGTGCACGTGGAAAACTTTGGCAGAATCGGAGAGAGTCAGCATCGATCTTTGAGAGGGAAATCGTGCTTGACAAATCTACTGGAATTTTTCGAGGACGTAACTAATAGAGTTGATGAGGGTGAGCCAGTGGATCTGGTTTATTTGGACTTTCAGAAGGCTTTTGACAAAGTCCCACATAAGAGCTTTGCATGTAAGATTAAAGTACCTGGGCTGGGGATAATGTATTGAGATGGGTAGAAAACTGGTTGGCAGACAGGAAACAAAGAGTAAGAATATACTGGTCTTCTTCGGAATGGCAGACAGTTATTCACAATATATATTTATGATTTAGATGAGGGCTTTTAGTGTAATACCTCCAAATTTGCAAATGACAAAAAGCTGGGTGGGAGGTTGAGCTGTGAGGAGGATGCAGAGGTGATTCAGTGTGATTTGGAGATCTAAGCGAGTGGTCAAATTCACGGCAAATGCAATATAACGTGGATACATGTGAGGTTATCTACTTCTGTAGCAAAACAGGAAGGCAGATTATTATCTGAATGGCTATAAATTGAGAGAGCAGAATGTGAAATGAGACCAGGATGTCTTTGTACGCCACTCGTTGAAGGTAAGCATGCAAGTGCAGCAGGCAATAAAGCAGTCTAGTTGTATGTTGGTCTTCATAGCCAGAGGATTTGAGTACAGGAACAGGGGTGTCTTGCAGCAATTGCACAGAGCCTTGGTGAGACCTCACCTGGAATATTGTGAGCAGTTTTGGTCTCCTTAATTGAGGAAGGACGTACTTGCTATAGAAGGATTGCAGGAAATGTTTACCAGACTGATTCCTGGGATGGCGAGGCAGACATATGAGGAGAGATTGAGTCAATTAGGATTATATTTGATGGAGGTCAGAAGAATGAAGGGGAATCTCATAGAAAACTATAAAATTCTAAAAGGACTAGACAGTGCAGATGCAGGAAGAATGTTCCCGACGGTGGGCCAGTGCAGCACCAGGGGTCACAGTCTGTGGATATGGGCTAGACCAGTTAGGACTGAGAAGAGGAGAAATCTCTTCATCCAGAAAGTGGTGAGCCTCTGGAATGCATTACCACAGAAAGCAGTTGAGACCAAGTCATTGTAAGCTTTCAAGAACAACTTAGATCTAGCTCTTGCGGTGAAAGGGATCATACGGCATGGGCAGACATTGGGAGCAGGCTATTGATTTGGATAATCAGTCTTGAACATAATGAATGGCAGAGCAGGTTCGACTGGCCAAATGGCCTACAGCTGCTCCTAGCTTCTACATTTCTATGTTTCTATATATCAGTTTCCCATGACTATCTGTCAGGTTTGGCCTCCCTCCCCCCACTTCTCCCGCTCCCCCACCACATCTTTCCGGGTAGAGTTGATATGCACGTCTGCACCTTTTGTCATCTCCTAATCTATTTCTGCCTCCCCCTACCCTGCTGGGGCAGTTATCTTCTGGTGAGCCTTGACATTCACTATTGCTGCCACCGTAGGAAGTCCAGCTGCCTTTATAACGTTCTTAGCCAGCTCTTCATGCTGCACATGGCATCGTCCCGGATGCTACAATTCTATCCTGGCATACTGCAGGCTATCATATAACCTTGTACCAACCCGAATGCATGTCAGGTGTCTGTTTATTCGTACTGGCTTTGGTAAAGGTTAATTTACAATGACCGAAGTATCATTCACATTTGCACCAATGTTTTTTATTAAATTATTTTTAGGCTTTGAATCGAGCTTTTGAGGTGCACTGAATGTCACTCTAACCCAGTAATTGGAATATTCAATCTCATTGATCCCCCTAAGCTCTTCCCAGTGTTTTAGACCGATTATTAACTGTCTATAAACTGTTCTGTGTCTCTTTTTGGTTGAGATTGGCCGCTGTTTCAGGCCGATGTTATTTTCTGTTGCAAGTTCCCATTGACAGGTTATTTCATTTAAAACACATTCCCTTTGCGCTTCTGAGAAATGTACCACAACCAATATCCTGAAATCCTTCAACTTCTCACGAAGATTATAATCCAAGATCAATACTAAACAACTAAATTTAATTATAATTATTGTAGCTATCTGGAAATAAAGTATACTTACCCTATAATTCCAAGCATTCGAATCTCACTTTTCACCGTAACTTAACTTCTTTGTTAACTTAACTCAGCTTCTTTGTTAATTCACCCACATTTCACTCAACTTGACTCAGGCCCACTTTACACACATTAACATGTACCATTCAACAACGTCCAAACGCACAGACAGAACTCCAAGCTAGACTTGCAATCTCTCGAGAGTATCAGTATTCAAACAAAGTGGCACAAAAGCGGGTCAATATTAAGAGAGGGTGGTTTAAATGCGCGTCAGTATGTAAAGAAGGCAGCCCAAGAACCTGCCTGTACTTAGACAGGGTGGCCTGGCCTGTGTCTCTCTTAATGGGGTTTGGTGCGATTGTGCATCAGTGATTCGGGAGGGTGTCCGAAGAACCTGTCAGTCACTACAGTGTGTGGCCTGATAGTTTGCCTTTATTTACATGGAGCGGGCAGACAGTGTGAATATATATATATAGGGCAGCTTGTGACTACGTCATTGCATGCAGAAGGTCTCCTGCTGAGTATTACCAGAGGGAGGCCCAAAAGTATGTGAGTAATTACAGAGTGTGAGCCAAGATTATGCCAATATTTACAGAGAGTGGCCTGATGTTGTGCCAGTATTTACAGAGGGTGGCATGAGAATGTGTCAGTAATGGAGAGGTTGGCCTGTCAGTGTTTACAAAGGGTGGCCAAAAGTGTGTCAGAATTTACTTTTGGCAATGTGAGAGTGTGTTAATATTTACAGATGATGGCTCATGAGTGTACGGAGGCTGGCCCAAAGTGTGTCAGTGTTTGAAGAGGGTAGCCCGAGAGTGTGTCATTTTTGACAGAGGGTTTAGCAGAGAGCCGGTTTGTTGGGGTAAGTACAGTTAGGTCTGTCTGTTGGAGTCAAGTAGACTTCAGGATTTGACTGATGAAAATAAGCTCGGTGCTTGATATGCTAATAGTAAACATTGATGTTGGCTGAGAGTGAAAGATGTGAAGGGAATTTGCATTTTAAGTAGGTGAAGAGAGATTTAATAACAAAAAAAAACTGCGGATGCTGGAAATCCAGAACAAAAACAGAATTACCTGGAAAAACTCAGCAGGTCTCGCAGCATCGGCGGAGAAGAAAAGAGTTGACGTTTCGAGTCCTCATGACCCTTCGACAGAACTTGAGTTCGAGTCCAAGAAAGAGTTGAAATATAAGCTGGTTTAAGGTGTGTCTCTCTATCTCTCAGCCCCCCACACACACACCTTAAACCAGCTTATATTTCAACTCTTTCTTGGACTCGAACTCAAGTTCTGTCGAAGTGTCATGAGGACTCAAAATGTCAACTATTTTCTTCTCCGCCGATGCTGCCAGACCTGCTGAGATTTTCCAGGTAATTCTGTTTTTGAAGAGAGATTTAGTTTTCAAGTGATATCAGCCTGCGTACAGATAGTCATAAAAGCAAGGCTAACGAGTGTGTTTATTTTTCCCCAAGGGTAACTGACAATAAACAGTAACAACAATAAAGTTTTTTGATAATGTGAGTTGCATGGAGTTTCAAAGACAAATAAAATAATAGAGAAAAATATATATAAAGTAAAATAATGCTACATATTAGAAGAAGGCTATTGGGAGAAGTATGTGAAATTGCCAGAATGAAGGTTCCAGTATTACTGCAGAAGTTTGATTTCCACTGAACTGAAGCTGGAAAAAAACACTTGGAATTCCACTTTCCTGGTTGTTGAGATACTTTACCAGATCTGTTTCAAACTTCAAATCAATGATTGGACCGTTGCCTTCCAGGTTGATTAACTGTAGGTCAGTTAAATTACGGATTTTAGGAGTTAGTACAATAATAATTTGTATGTATATGAGAATTTACGAAGGCTGGCTTTCTTTTCGTTTGTCAATAAATGTTAGAATTTCATTTTATTTTTAGTATCCAAAAGCCTTAGTGCCATTATTATTTCTGAATTCAGTGCACACATTTTGAAATACGTGGAAATTGCAAAATAGTTGTAATGGTAATAACAAGTCTCCCAGTGTGAATGGCATTCTCCTGGCACACATGATATGCTGGGTCATAACACTGTAGAATGTATTAACATTTTCAGTGAGTGCCACAATCATGTGTCAGTCTTTGCAAAGGGTGGCCTGAATATGTGTGAATATTTACAAAAGGTGGCCTGCGTGTTTAGGTATTTATGCAGGGTGGCCTGAGTCTGCGTCAGTATTTTCACAAGGTGGCCTGAGTGCTCGGAGGAACATTTAAAGAGTGTGTCCCAAGTGTGTTACAGTATTTATCGAACCTGGCACGAGATTGTTCCACTCTTTACAAACTGTTGCCAGAGTCGATGTTTGTATTTACAGGGTGTATCAAGAAATTGTTTCTGTACTAAGACATGGTGGCCGGAGTCTTTGAATCTTTTCATAGGGACCTTCAATGTGTGTTAGCATTCACAGTGGGTGATAACAGTGTCTGTGGGTATTTACAGAGTGTGGCCCGCAAGCGTGGACCTCCAGAAAGCCTTTGACAAGGTGCTGCACATGAAGCTGCTGAGTAAGATAAGAGCCCGTGGTGTTAGAGGCAAGGTACTAGCATGGATAGAAGATTGGCTGTCCGGCAGGAGACAGAGATTGGGGATAAGGGGGTCCTTCTCAGGATAGCAGCTGGTAACTAGTGGAATTCTGCACGGGTCAGTGTTGGGACCACAACTTTTCACTTTATAAATTAATGATCTACATGAAGGAACTGAGGGTATCCTGGAATTTTCTGTTGAATGACAATAGATTGATTGCAATTGATGCATAATCATAAGTTTTGCAGCATACCCTGTAAAATTAGCATCATTTCTCTCTGACATTTTCCTCCTAAGATGATGTTGCTTAATCCTAATCCCTACAGTCAAATTTGTGGTGGTTGTGATCCTGAAATTAGGGAATTGAGGCCTCTGCAAATGTGTCACTCACTACCTAATGGCAATGGTAACAGCAGGTCTACTGCTTAACACCATTGATGTTGTACTGAATCGAATTTATTACATCACACCCCAATTAATTTCTTATACATCACTAAAGCGTGTAAACTGTAAATAGTTTGGGCTCTTGCAGCCCTGACTTGTTCCGTCTGTTTCAGTTACATTTACCTTTGATCGATTTGTAGCCATTTCTTGTCAGAAACTAAAACCAAAATATTGTGCCAAAATAAATGCAAAAAAACTGCCGATGCTGGAAACCTAAAACAAAAGCACAAAATAGCTGGAAAACTCAGCACGTCTGACAGCATCTGTGGAGAGGAATACAGAGTTTATTTTCGAATCCTTATGACTGTTCATCAGAACGAAATAAAAATAGAAATGAGGTGAAATATAAGTTGTTTGAGGAGGGTGGGACAGGTAGAGCTGGATAGAGGGCCAGTGATAGGTGGAGGCAAAGAAGAGATTGCCAAAGATGTCATAGACAAAAGGACAAAGGGGTGTTAACGGCAGTGATATTAGGAAAGGATGTGCTAATGGTGGCATCAAGGGTAGAAAGCAGGACAAACAAGTGCCAGATGGCCCTAGTGGGAGTGGGGTAGGCGAAGGAATTGAAATGGTCTAAAAGATGGAGATAAAACAATGGATGGAAATCAGCTTCAAAATAATATTAGAAAAAGTTTGGAAAAGAAAAATATAATTAAAACATATAAATTATGAGAGAAAAGGATGGATCGGAAAGGGGGTGGGGATGCAGGAAAGAATTGATGATGTGAAGTTGTTGAACTCAATGTTAAGTCAGGAAGGCTGTAAACTTCCCCATCGGAAGATGAGGTGCTTGTTCCACCAGTTTGCGTTGATCTTCACTGGGACATTGCAGCAGGCCAAGGACGGTGATGTAGGCATGAGTGTAGGGTGGAGTGTTGAAATGGCAAGCGACAGGAAGGCCTGGGCCATGCTTGCGGACAGACAGTAGGTGTTCCGCAAAGCAGTCACCCAGTCTGCGTTTGGTCTCTCCAATGTAGAGGAAACTGCATTGGGAGCAGCGAATGCAGTTGACTAAATTGAGGGACATTCAAGTGAATTGCTACTACACTTGAAATTAGTGCTTGGGCCCTCGGACAGTGAGGAGAGGGGAAGTAAAGGGGCAGGTGTTGCATCTTCTTCATGGGAAGGTCCCTTGTGAGGCGATTGAGGTATAGGGGGTGATGGACGAATGGAGCATGGTGTCCTGGAGGTTACTGTCCCTTTGGAATGCCAACAGCTGGGGCCACGGGATTATGTGTTTGATGGTGGCATCATGCTGGAGTTGTTGGAAATGTCAGAGGATGATCCGTTGAATGCAGAGGCTCTTGGGGTGATAAGTGAAGACAAAGGTAATCCCAATCATGATTCTGGGAGGGGGAGGAAGGTGCTAGAGCGGATGAGTGGGAGATAGGCCGGACAAGGTTGAGGGCCCTGTGAAGCATCGCGGGTGGACAACCTCGGGTAAGGAAGAACGTAGATCGGTCAGAATAACTATATTCGCATGTTGACTAATCTTAACAGGTGCGACAGAGGCAAAGAAACCTGAGAGAATGGGATGGAGTCCTTAAAGGCAGCAATGTATCTGGAGCTGCAGTTGACGTAGCTGTGGGAGTTGGTAGGCTTGTACTGAATATTGCTGTACAGTCTATCACCAGAAATTGAGACAGCGAGGTCAAGGAAGGGAAGGGCATTGTCATTGAAGGAAATGTGAAAATGACGGAGCGGTGGAAATTGGTAACAAAATTAGTACATTTTTCCAGATCCAATCGAGAGCATGGAGCTGCACCGAAGCAGTAATCGATGTACCGGAGATAGATTTGTGGCAGGGGGCCAGAGTCGGACTTGAACAAGGAATGTTCCACACACCAGAAAAGAGACAGGCATAACTGGAGCCCGTGCGGATATCCACAGCCGCACCTTTTATTGGGAGGAAATGAGACGAGTTTTAATGAGAAAGTGTTCAGTGAGGGAACAAGATCAGCTAGAGAAAGGAGAATTGACGTGGATGGGAATTGTTCAGGCCTCTGTTTGAGGTAGACGTGGAATGCCCTCAGGCATTCCCAGTGGAGGATGGCGGTGTAGAGGGATTGGACGTCCATGGTGAAGAGGAGGCGATTGGGGCCAGGGAACCGGAAGTTGTTGACATGATTTAGGGCGTCAGAGGAACCAAGGATGTTGGTGAGAAGAAACTGGCCAAGGGGAGAGAGAATGGAGTCAAGATTTCCAGAAACGAGTTCCGAGGGGCAGGTGCAGGCTTACACGAATGGTCTGCCAGGACAGTCCTGTTTGTGGATTTTGGGTAGGAGGTAGAAGCGGGCCGTCCGAGGCTGGGAGACTATGAGATTGGAAGCTGCGGAAGGATTGTCTCCAGAAGAGATGAGGTTAGTGACAGTCCTGGAAACAATGGTTTGATCTTCAGTGATAAGTTCATATGCCGGGGGAGGCTGAGGGGAGTTTCTGCAAACTGGCACTCAGCCTCTGCGACGCAGAGGTCAGTGTGCCAGACAACAACAGCACCACCCTTGTCGGAGGGTTTGATGATAAAGTCAGGGTTGGGCCTAAGAGAACGGAATGTAGCAAGTTCAGAAAGATACGGGTTAGAGAGAGTGAGAGGAGCAGAGAAATTGCAGCAAGAAAACGGCAACTGTGTTTCTAGGAACTGCTAGTGCTGTCAGCTGTGTGAAGTCCGTTCCCTGGTAATTCGCCTTTGTTATTTTAATAATTATCGATAATATACTATAGTTTTGCATTGAAACACAAGAGTAATAGCTAATCCTTCTGGATAGCGTGTGAGAGGATTGAGAGCACACGACCACCGCTGCTTCCACTTATCCTGATTTTGCTGTTCAACTCTCTCACTGCCAGGAACATTATTGTTGTCAATGGGATCTAGAGGGTCCTTCGAGGCCAACGCAAAAGGGGGAATCCTAGTAAACCTGAAAAAACGCTTCAGTTTACTCTTGCTTTGTCTGCCAATTTTATACTGTTATGCATATGTTGCACATTCGTTACGTTGGCAAGCCTGCAAACTACAATTTCCCCACAAAACAAATAGCAATCCAGTATATTGTATGCGACAATGTAGATTCGTGCTACGGCTTCAGAGCTCGTGCACCAACGCTTGCATTTATGCAGTAGTCCTGAGGAACTTTAGAGAGGAGTTAAAGAACGGGCTGCAATACCCATTTATTCTAATTGAAATGTGATTTGTACGGCAATGGAAAAATCAACCTCAACAAGAGAAGAATTTCTGGCATTACAACTCAGTCCCCTTTCAAATGTCATTCCATGCTGTCACTTTGCAATCATTAAAATTCGGCATACTCTATAAAAATGTCATCATTGTGAAGAACCCGTTTTTTGCAAAATTGGAAAAAACGTTGAATTTTGGGCTGTGATCTTCCTCAGCTGTTCTATTTTCAACAACTCTGCAAGTTTAATTCCGACTTGTGAGTATGCTCTTTCTTTTTTGAAGAAACCACATGTCAAGAATCATCTAAATGTCCAAGAAGGGACACGTGGTGAAGGAAGCGCACCTGTGTTTAACAGAGTTAAAGAAGAACGACGATTGCCAGGATAGAGATAAAAACAAAAAAAAACTACGGATGCTGGAAATCCAAAACAAAAACGGTATTATCTGGAAAAACTCAGCAGGTCTGGCAGCCTCGGCAGAGAAGAAAAGAGTTGACGTTTCGAGTCCTCATGCCGCTATCCGGATTTGTTTTGCTGTGTGACGACAAACATATACGTGTTGTGACGCAACGCCAAAAGCTTGCTTCAATACAGCATTCTCCAATATGGAACCCGCGATTTTGATGATATTAATAACAAACTCTAATCACCTGAGCTAAACAGCGATTGCTTCCACGCTTCCCGAGTGTCATCAATTGCTGTTCAAATTCAGACAAGCAACAGAGGGGGGAATGCAGCATTTTGCCTTGCTGACTGGCCGTGCACTAACTGGAATCTTGGAAATATCGCGTTTGGTAGTTAATATCGTGACGTGATAATGAATGCCCTTGACATCAAGGCAGCGTTTGACCGAGTGTGGCATCAAGGAACACTGGCGAACTGAAATAAGGGGAAACTCTCCGTGCTCTGGATTCATACCTAGCAAGAAGGAACATGGTTGTATTTGTTGGAGGTCAGTCATCACTGCATCCGGTCATCACTGCAGGAGTTCCTTAGGGTAGTGTCCTCGACTCAGCCATCTTCAGCTGCTTCATCAATGATCTTCTTTCCATCATATGGTCAGAAATGTGGATATTTACTGATGATTGTACAATGTTCAGCACCATTCGAAACTCCTCCGGTACTGAAGCAGTCCATATCCAAATGCAATAAGAGCTGAACAATATCCTGGTGAGCTGACATGTGGCAAGAAACTTTCGTGCCACACAAGAGCCAAGCACTGATCATCTCCAGTAAGATAGAATCCAACCATCACCGCTTGATATGCAATTGCACGACAATCACTGTATACGCCATTATCAACACCCTAGCCGTTGCCATTGACCAGAAACTGAACTGGATGGTGAGTGGCTTGGAGGGGAGCTCCAGGTGGCGGTGTTCCCATTCCCCTGCTGCCCTCGACCTTCTATATAGTAGTATTCGTGGGTTTGGAAGGTGCAGCTAAAGGAACATTGGTGAATCCCTGCAATGCACCTTATTAATAATACATACTGATGCTACAGTTAGTTAGTGGTGGAGGGAGTGAACGCTTCTGGATGCAGAATCACTCAAGCGGGCTGCTTTGTCCTGGACGGTGTCAATGTTCTTGAATGTTTTGGGAACTGCTCTCATCCAGACAAGTGGGGAGTATTCCACCACACTCCTCACTGCGCCTTGTAAATGGTGAACAGGCTTTGGGGAGCCAAGTGGTGAGTTCTCCATCGGAAAAAACCCGCAGGATTCCTAGCCTATGAACTGCTCTCATAGCCACAGTATTTTTATGGCTTGCAAATAAACTGCCGTCCCTTCACTGTCACTCGAACTCCCCCCTACATCACCATGGGCACACACGCACCACATGAAAGACAGGGTTAAATAAGGCAGCTCACCACCAACATTTCAAGGGAAACTAGGGATGAGCAATAAATGATGGCCAAACCAGCGAAGCCAACATCTCGTGAATGAATTAAAAATATCGCAAATTGAAAGCTTCAGGTTAGCAGCGAGCTGGAAGGAAACATTTCCCCCAGAGCTGTCTGATTGCTCCGATCTTCACGAAGCTGCTCAGCAGCATCAGCGTCCTCCGTTTTCTCAATGTTGCAAATATTCTGCCGCAAGGTTAAACATTTTTCGCCATCAATAGGCTGATATCTCAAGCAAACGTCAAACTGAACAAAAATCTCACCATGAAATATGATGCCATCTCCCTTTTCTTTATTTCTTTCATGGGAAGTGGGCATGTCTCGCAATGAACAGCGTAAGTTGCTCATCCAGAATGGTCTTGACAAGGATCGTTAAATATAAAGAGTGAAAGCAATTCAAACATTGAAGGGAAAATAACCTTGAGATGTTGCCGTATCGCAAGTTTGTTGCAATTCAACCTTTTGAACTTAATTGCGAATGAGAATTAAGGCGGTTACTAAATGCAAACTCATGACTGGGGCTTCAGCACGAAATGATCAATTGCCCGTCGAATTTAAATTTGCTGTTTTGATGCGTGGGAATTGCTAGGACAGAGAACTTAAAAAAAAATATTTCCGCCTGGCTCTCACTCAACGACTTTGGGTGTTTAGAGCAAGTTCGGGAACTAGTCAATGAGAGAACAATTCACAGCCAAACTGCCCCTGTGATGTATGTATTTGCCTCGGTAACACTCATACAGCAGCGACAATTCACAGTCGAGGGAGCTCACTAATTTTTTGTCTTGCGCTTATCCTCTGCTGGGAGTCTTCCTAAAGAGACGATGTGAGATAGATTGGAATTGGAAAACGTTATGCAGGAAAGCATTCGCTTCTCATCCACGTAGATAATGAGCCTCATAAATATATCTCAACACTGAAGTACACGGTGCACGGTTAGGTATATTGCTCCGTTCTGGTATTGTTTAAAAACAATTAGCAACATATTAGGAGTCTGTTGTGTAGCTTTATAAAAAAGGTATATAGAAGCAACAAATGTGTTTTGGCCAATCCAGCAGCTGAATTTTGAGAAATGCGCTTATGAATAGGCTTTGCTGAAAGAGTTTGGATTTGTATGAATTGTTTGGAAGCGAGTTTTTAATTCGTGTAGAGGACTGTTGATGGCTTAAAATCACTTGAAGATAGGCTAGCGTGATTTGTTGCACTAGCGATTGCATGTTGGTTCGTGTGAACGACGGGCATGGTCACAGTTGACAGCGATGTCACTGCTCGTTTGCAAGTGTTCGGCTGTAGAGTAGAAAATGTTTGATCACATGTTACCGACAGATCGGTGGCACAGAATTGTTTAAAAAAGCCGGGATTTGTCAGAACAAAAACAGCAAATTTTCCAAGATGCACGAAATAAATGAAAACTGCAAACCGACTGGAGTAATTGCCCCAGTTGAAACAGTCTTGCAGCGTGTCAGTAACTACTTCAGGACTGTAACTGATCATCGCAGTCAACATGAGGTTTACAATGGAGAAGCTTCACTGACCAGTATGGGTATCACACCTACGAGTTGGGCGTCATATGCACCATGTTCTCAACACATCAGCTAACCATTCACAGCCTTCAAATTTCCCCAGTGAGATCAAGTGAGATTCTGATTCAGTCTATCAGTGAGTGCACAATCCAGTATTCTTCCTCACTGTCTGATCGTGCATCAGCTGGAACATTAGAACCCTCATTTTTTTTTCAAATTCAAAGCTTCAGGTCACCAGCGAGCTGGAAGGAGAAATTTATTCCAAGAGCTGTCTGAAAATTCCGACCTTCACAAAGCTGCGCAGCAAAAGCTGCTTTCCTCTTCTTTTCTCCGTGCTAAAACTATTCTGCCGAATGCAAACCTCAAGGAACAAAATTTCACCTCATCGATAATCTGATATATTGTGCAATATGTTGCATTCAGGCTATCAACAATACCGTACACGAAACAATAACTCGCTTCCCAAAAAACAAACTCTGCCTCTTTCAGCAAAGCCTATTCATAAGTAAAGTTTTGAAAATGCAGTAAGCTGCTGGCTAGGCAAATAAATCACTTGTTACTTCAATATGTCTTCTAGAAATGCTGCACAACGGACTGTCATAGACCCGTACACGTTTACAGCACAGGGAGAGGCCACTAGGCCCATCGTGTCTACAAAGATCTGACTACAGTAACCCCATTTTCCAGCGCATGGCCCATAGCCCTGGAGGCTATGGCAACGCAATTGAATATCGATATGCTTCTTAAATGTTGCGAGAATTTCTGACACAACCACCCTATCCAGCAGTGAGTTCCAGACTACCACCACTCTCTGGGTGAAAGAACTTCTCCTCAACTCACCTCTTAACCTTCTACTTCTTACCTAACATCAATGTTCCCGAGCTAATGATCCCCTAGTAATGGGAATAGTGCCTTCCTGTCCATCATAACCACGGCCCTCATAATCTTATACACGTCTATCAGGTCCTCATTCAAACTTCGTTCATGCAAAGAAAACAACCCCACCCTATCCAATCATTCCTCTTCAGTCAATCTCTCCATCCCAAGCAGCATCCTGGTAGACCTCCTTTGTACCTTCTCCAGTGCAATAACATCCTTCCTATAATGTGGTGACTAGAACTGCACACAGTACTCCAGTTGTGGCCTAAACATTGTTTTAAACAGTTGCAGCATAACCTCCCTGCCCGGCTAATAAAGGGAAGCATCCCATGTGCCTGCTTAACCACCTTGGCTACCTGCCCTGCTACCCTCAGGCATCTGTGAATATGCACACCAAGGTTCCTCTGATCTTTACTGCTTTCTGAGCAGGACCATTCATAGTGTTAACCCTTGCTGTGTTAGACATCCACTAGTGCAATACCTCGCATTTTTCCATGGCTGAATTCCATTTGCTACTGCTCTGCCCACCTGACCAGTTCATTGATATTGTCCTGCAGTTTTCGGCTGCTCTCCTCAATTTACGACCCTACCACCCTAACCTCCTAATGTTTTGCAAATTAGCTTGAAGTAAGAGGTGGGGGAGAGAGGAACAAAATGCCAAACCACACAGTGAGTATTTCATTTCTGCATTACTTGGAAAACAACATGTACTCTGCATGGCTGCGATGGCAATGATCTCTCACAAAACTTATTCTCCTTCCAATCCCTCTCAGGCAAACGCTTTATGAAGATTTCCAGCAGAGGTCAAGCTGAAATTAAAAATTCAACAAATGCTCTGTAATTTTGCATCTCTTTCGTTGTCAACAGATGCTCTCTGAACTGTCCAGTATTCCAAGCATTTCTTCTGAAATTTTATTTTAGTTTACGTTGTCGTTTCCTACTTACATTTCCATGGATGTTTTTCTGTGGAGTAGCACATTTTCACTGATGGCTACAAGTGCCTCTTTATAAAATAGTTTTGTCAACATCTGCCATTGATTCTAAGAGGATTTGACATTCTTAACAGCACAGTATTTTGCATTTGTATCTACCGTTTTTATTCACTCAATAAATTATGAAAGTATATTGCTATTAACATGCTTGCAAGTTTATTTTCATACTACCTATTATTGCTCTTGTTAGATGTTATCTCATCTTTTGTTCTTCCTTGTTTCTTTCCTATTCATTGGAACATCTGGTCCTTTCTAAATTTAGTTTTATTTCACCTTAGTTTATGTCTCTCTTAGATCTGTAGCGTCCTTCCTATCAAATAGATTTTTCAACATCTTCCATTGATTCCAAAAGGATCTGGCATTCTGTAAGGGTCCCCAGTGAAGGATAACACTCTACCTTTCACACCCCATCCAAAACTGGAATGTCGCACTTTGCAATAAATGAGTGAATCAGGGACTCTGGCAGCAATCCTGGGCCCATTCAAACAGACGCAAGCCTATCATTACTGCATCCATCCTCTGCTGCACTCGCCTTTATGTTGTGATCACATTTTGAGGATGAAATGACTTTAAGTAAATCTCCTGATCTATTTAAAATTCATTTTCATAATTTGAAGATAAAATGGAAATTGTTGGGGACTGAAAACAAGCAGACTGCTATCTTATTTCCGTAACACACTCCTACCAATATTCTGTTCCATTGTTTGTAATTTGAATTCCTATTAGAAACATGGCTTGACCGGCAGCAATTGTGAATCTATATCTTTTCGACCCTCTTCAAATTACCTTCACGATCCATTTTGTTAAGTAGTGTAAAGATTCTTATTGACCATCTCACTCATGATTTCAGCTCAATGCACTGACTGACCTTCAGTGACATTGCTCATTGTACTCGTGATCTGGAATGAACTTGGGTTGTACAATACGATGAGTCTGATGGTGGAGCAAATGATGGGCAAGACATGAACAGTGCGCAGTGGTGGTTGGCAGAGAAAATAATGCAGTGAGCTTGGGTGGAGGGAGCGAGCGTGTGCGAGGAGTCAAGAGCAGGCTGGGAAACTGTCGAAGTCAATGAGCAGGATCAGGAGAAATGAATGAAGGGGAGGAGAGGTCTGACAGCGGCAAAAATAAGAAATGACCAGCTGAAAAACTATTATATTAATCATCAATAACAAAGTTATCACCATTTAGAACTACATTGACATAATATTTCAGAAATCACCTATCTTATTACAGAGTGCATCACTTCTTTAACAATGTTGAGAAACAGATTTGTGCTCCCACATGGAATACATCCGTTAGGACACATACGACAGTGAAATTGACAATAGAAATATTATTTTACTAAATGTTGATGGCTTTCATTTGCGTATTTACCTCGACCTCATTTAGGGAATATTGTGTGCCTCCTGTCCCTTCTTAATTAAACTAGAATATAACGACCCAGTTACAATCATTTATTGTGGTAGAAGCAGCGTCATCAGCAGCTACATAATGTTCTCCCCGGCTATACAAAGATTTTAAGTTCTGTCATTGTCTTCCAAATTTAGACAGATAATAGAGAATTTATAGTGAGCGATGCCCAGTTTATTCAAATCTAAGTCATGATTTATATTTAATAAGTTGGAAGCTTATGAGTACATTTAAATACACCACTGAAGCTAAAGAAAATGTATTAAAAGAGGTTCAGAGGAAAACCGATGTGCCCGCAAGTGTAAATATAGCTACTGCCCAACTGACAGCTCTTCAGCGTTCACAGCGCAGTGTCACTGCAGATAAACAAGGCAAGTGGTTCAGGTCGATGACTTTTCATCACAACTGAAGAAAAATATAAATAAATGTTTTTAAACGAGTAGATTGCTGGAGGCGGTAGTATGTAGAAAAGCGAACACCTGTGAGGGTGGATTATAAGAGAGTAAGAGTTTCATGATGGAAATGCTGAAGAGTTGTAAGGGTAATAGCAAATAAACAAACAATGTAACCAAATGAAGTTCTGGATGTCTGCATAGCAACTGACTGAATGTAACCTGAAAAAATAAAGTAAGGTGATGAAAAGTACCAAAAACTGCAAAAACCAGCAGGAAACAGCATTGAAGCAGATGTAATAAAATTTAAATCAAACTAATCTGAATAAATCATTTGGATTTACCGGCCGAAATAGAGAACCCCGGCTGAATCAATATTACCTCTGCAGGTTAATGCTTGAGGAAGTACTTTGACTTATTACACACAATAGCTGGGAGGGGATTCATTATGTACGTTTTGCAGAGGCAAGCGGTAAATGCTGGAGATTTTTTATTGAAGACTCTGCCGACTGACATATTTAGATACCTACATTTGTGATTCACACAATTGTTAACGTTACAAGAAATGAACTTTCTTGCTTTCAAAGGGATGATATCACACTTCTCCACAACAAATGAAATTGTTTACGCAATCGCCGAATCTACCCCATCCCTATGTATATTCTCATTGGAATTTCTGCAGCATAATAACTCGCCGAAATAAATGCATTCTCAAAACCTTTAGAGGCCCAGCACACATTACTTCTTAATTCACCCTGCATAAAGCCCCGCATTAAGGAACAGTGACGTTTGCAGTGAAATACTGGGCTATGAATCAAAACGTTGCATTACAAATTTGTGCCACAAGATGAGCCCATGCCTTATAGATGGGAGATCCTTTCTCCCTGCTTTCTGTAAGGACTCCATCCCATTCTCTCAGTTCCCTCACCTCCGTCGCATCTGTTCCAATAATGCTACCTTCAAAAACAGTTCCTCTGAAATGTCCTCCTTCTTCCTAAACCAAGGTTTTCCATTCACGGTGGTTGACAGGGCCCTCAACAGTGTCTGGCCTATCTTCCACGCATCCGACCTCACAACTTCTGCTCCCTCCCAGAAACATGACAGGGTCCCCCTTGTCCTCACTTATCACCCCAGTAGCCTCTGCATTCAAAGGATCATCCTGCGCCATTTCTGCCAACTCCAGTGTTATGCCACCATGAAACACATGTTCCCTTCACCCCCACTGGCGGCATTCCTCAGGGATCGATCCTTCCAGGGCACCCTGGTCCACTCCTCCATCACGCCCGACACCTCAACCCCCTCCCACATCACCTTCCAATGCAACCCCAGAAGGTGCAACACCTGTACCTTTACCGCCCTTCTCCTCACCGTCCAAGGGCCCAAACAAACCTTTCAAGTAAATGAGTATTTCACTTGCACTTCACTCAATTTAGTCTACTGCATTCGTTGCTACCAATGCAGTTTCCTCTACATTGGAGAGACCAAATGCAGACTGGGTGAACACTTTGTGAACACCTTCAGTTTGTCCAGAAGCATAGCCCAGACCTCCCCGTCGCTTGCCATTTCAGCATTCCACCCTGCTATCATGCCCACATGTAATCCTTGGCCTGTTGCATTGCCCCAGTGAAGGTCAACACAAACTGGAGGAACAGCACCTCATCTTCCGACTTGGCACTTTACAGCCTTCTGGACTGAATATTGAGTTCAGCAATTTTAGATCATGAACTGTCCCCTGCATCCCCACTCCTTTTCCGATGCCCACCCTTTTTTTTTCCAATAATTTATATATTTTTTTCCTTTCCCAATTATTTGCATTAGTTTTAAAAGTATTTCCATCCATTGTTTTATCTCTACCTTTTTGCCTATTTCGATCCCTTCCCTTCACCCCACTCCACCCCCACTAGGGCTCTCAGTAACTTGCTTGTCCTGCTTTCTACTCTTAAGTAGCATATTCTTTAGGTGATATCAGCACCTTCAACACCTCTGTGTCCTTTTGTCTATGACATCTTTTGGCTATCTCCACCTGTCACTGGCCCTCTATCCAGCTCTACTTGTCCCACCTCCCAGCTCCCAACCCCCTACCCCGCGACCCACCTACCACCCCCCCACCCTTAAACTAGTTTATATTTCAGCACTTTTCAATTTTTAATTAGTTTTGTTGAAGAATCATACGGACTCGAAACATTATCTATGTTCCTATCCTCGGATGCTGCCAGACCTGCTGAATTTTTCTAGGTAGTTTTATTTTTGTTTTGGGAGTTCCTGAGTTCATTCTCGTTTGATTCAATGCATGCTTAAACTGAACCAACAAAGGGTCAAAACTGGCATTGAAAATTATGTGTTAATATTACGAAGATGGGTAGTATCTTATTTACCCCTCGATGTTTCCAAGTCCTGGGATATATACCTGCGTAACAACAGTTATCACATCAGGTGCCACTGGTAAGGAAAGAGCAGTTTGTACCAGTTAGAAGATTTGTGAAATGAAGCCAAAGATAGGCTGCCCGTTTACCTGCCCCTGAGGGAAATGCGCTGTGGAGGGTGAGTTAAGAAGGGGATGTGCACAAAGAAGGGTGTGATGCCTCTTGTCAGACTGTGGAGGGAGCGATGGAGCTTGAGCAAGCCCGCTTAGCTCAATTGATAAAGCATCAAATTGTTAATCTAAGGGTCTAGCGTTCCAGTCCACGTCTGATCACTGCTTCTAGATTAAGGTGTTCACTTCCCACGAGACGACAAAAAAGCGATCATGTCCGCTGAATTCTTCAAGGACAGCCAAAGAGGCCAAGACGATTCGTCTATTTGCATAAAAAAAAATAATCGTCCGGAAATTGTGCAGGGCTCAGAAATTTTTGAAAACATCTTTCTAGATTTCCAGCATCCCTATATATGAAAATGTGTGAAAAGTGCTTCTTGAATTTCGCCTGGTATGGGATCAGTGTCAAAGGTATCATGGACAAAAGGAAAAAGGGGTGCGGAGATTGGTGATGTAAGCTAAGGAATGTGGAAATGATGACATTAAGGGTAGAAAGCAGGATGAGCAAGTGACAGATGGCCCTAGAGGGGGTCCGGAGGGAGGAAGGGATTGCCTTCAGCCTGGACTTTACAAACCTTAAACACCCACCAATTGAGAGGATTATTTAATAATACAAACTGAATTGACCGGTGGACATCACAGTGATGTTGTGAAAAATTCCTTGTGGGTATCGCGGCTCCATTTCTCACAGAGAAAATTCGGCCGACAGTGAAATCTGCTCATGTAACATTCATACCAATTTTCCAGGAAAGTTGCAAAAAAATCGGCGATCAGCAGAATCCTGATTTATCTTTTTATTTCAATCGATTTATCTCAAGATTTTTATTTGTCAAAGGCTCCCACCACTGACATTAAACTGACTGGAGAGCAATAGGCTGGTTGATCTTTCTCCCCTTTTTTGAAGATGGATGTAAGATTTTCAATCCTCCACTCTTCTGACACCAATGGCGGACTCTCTCTCTCACCACCTCTCTATCGTTACGTCCGCTTCTCGCACATATTTTCACAACTACAGTTTATGGTTTTATATGTATTTGATTGTTTTTAACAGAAGGATAATTATTCTCGTTTGGGTGCGTCAGATTTCTGAACACACTGCTTACAATATAAATAGGATTAATAATTGTTTACTACTTTGTAAATGATTATTTCTTACAACATTTCAAATGCGATTAATTCTGAGTTCGATCTTTGTGGCACCAGTGTACAGAACACATTTTTATGGCGAGCTGTTGGTAAGCCCCTATCCGATGTTTGTCGTAGAAACTGTAGGATTGTCAGTCTGGCTCGAATTGATTTGATGACAGGTTTACCAATGACTGATTAGATGCTTAATCCAGTAGCATTAAGAGAGAGTGTGAGGCCATCCAACTGGCATAAGCCCTGCTTTCCCTGATCCACTGCTTATGGGCACGTACACGGGAATGTCATATGACCTCACAGTGCTACCTGAGTTCACATAAAGGACAGAGGGTTCCACAAGTACTCACCCACTTTTCATTTCCAGGCATGCAGTCAGTGCCGCCATTGGCCTCCATGAGAGCAACAATGTCCCGCACTAACTGCAGCTTTCCAGGAATCACAGCGTCAATGGAGAGAGAAAAGTCATAGGTTGCTTTATCTGACTACCTAGAAGAATCCAAGGTCTTAAATTCAGCAGGAAAGGGGTGGGTGTGGGTGGGGAGAGGACGGAATAATCCAGTTACATTGAATTGCATCCAATTGCAGAATCTCAACCATGGTTAGCGGTGGCTGACTCCATGGTCACTCGACAACATTTTCTGCTACTTCAGACAAGACATCAGAATGTATAGAGACACAGCAACAACACAATGTAGTGTCCTGTCCTTGCCCAAATGTTCAACTGGACCTGCAGTCTCTCCTTCTCTGCATGTAGGACATCATTCCAATTCCTCAGTGCTTGCATTTCTCCCAGAATCTATCTTTGGCCCGAGTGTGCTTGACCACCTGCCCCGCCTCGGTAGCTGTCGCCTGGTGTGTATGGAGTTGAGTAAAGTCGTGTTGGAGCTGTGATGCTGGTACGTCTTTATCCATTTTCCACCCATGTAGATTCAGCTGTTACCAATTGGAACTCAGAAAAATGTGCCTGCGAATGCAGCTGGAGAGGTGACCTGTGTCTCATTCGCAGAATGGGGCTGTTTTCATTCTGACTGGGGGCTAAATGTTGAGCCTCAGCCTCATGTTCCCTTGCCCCCATCTCTCTGGATGGCTCACATGGCCCCTTTCCGCTGTCTCTGTGTGGACTGTCCGTTTTCACTAATGCTGACCACTGCTCGATGCCACTGGTGAAGGTTAAGTCGGCCTTAGTGGGAGGTCGCCTCACCTCCTCACCCTCCAGCTTGCCCACTACCCATCCACACAGAGCAGTCGGCTTGTCCCCAACCTGGGCCCGGGTGAATCACATTTTCTGCCCTTTTGTCTGTGCTGAGTCACCCCAATTGCCATAGCATCCATGGCAGGAGGCTGCACACTGCCCTTTGTCTTCACCTTCTTCACCTTCTGTGCACTTGATCCTGCAGCACAGTTAGCAGCAGCTTCCAACTGGAGACCAAAAGTGGGTGGGCGATCTTCAGCTCCTTCCTTCACTCTGCAAAAGTAATATTGGAATGACTCAGGAATCACTCAAATTACACTGAATAGGATTGACTGAAAGCATTCTTTGTATATCACTTAGCACAGCTTTAAGATCTGTCTCTGTAACAAAGCAATGTTCATTGCTTGTGCTGCAGAGCACAGAAAAGAACATAAATCATGTACCTGAGTTCAGAATTGCAGGTGGTCAAATTGATGCTCTGAGCGGAGATGGCCGCCAGCGAAGCCCCCAGGAATCTGCTGGCCACTAATGCCACCCAGAAGAGCGCCATTTCCACTGGCAGAGTGAAGGAACCTCAAAGCTACAGAACAGTACAGGAGGGCCCGCGAAATCCGTCCATACCAGAAGTCCACAAGAGATGCTTATCCATAAGCTGCCCTACCAGCGTCTGGTGAGTGAAATTCCCCAGGACTTCAAAACGGGCCTGAGGTTTCAGAGTGCAGCAATTGGAGATTTGCCAGAAACCAGTGAGGCCATTTCGTTGGCATGTTTGGGGGGCACCAATCTGTGTACCATCCAGGCCAAAATCCTAACCATTATGGCCAAAGGCATCCAGCTGACAGGATGGATCTGGGGGGAGCATGCTTAAACCCTGCTTAATTACATTTTCTCCAGACTGATTTGAAGTTTCAGTTAAACAATTTATAAAATATTTTTAGTCAGTAAAATTGGCTTCTTGTGGAGGCTGTGCCTTCGTTTTGTATATGTGTTAGTATTGAGTATTCATCCTGACTTAGTTTGGAAGTAGCGAAACATTTTCTAAACATTCCTTCGATCTCTTGGCTCAGGTTGCAAAATAAAACATTTGTATCTTTAAAAAATGAAAATAAAAACGTCGACTTTGACCTATACATGCACGTCTAAACGGAGGTATTGAAGCGAATATTGTGCAGAGTGATTTTTAAAGCAGGTTTCTAGCCAGTTATACACTCTTCATTCTTTGCCGTGCACCCAGGCCTATTCACGAACCTAGCTTTTCCCTGTCAAATGCGCTCAACGCCACTGCGGCCTTCTCTATGTTACAGTGCGAAAAAATAACGAACAGATCTTACCGCTTATTCTCGAAAATTTCCCCAAGATCTGCCCTCGCCCCTTCTACTTAACAGGGCGCGTCCCCCCTTCATTTTGATCCTTCTTGTCGCTCACGGCAGACAGCGGCTCAATCCTGGTCAGCAGCTCCTTTGTGTTGTCTTGGAGGAGCAGTGGTCAATCCCCGAACAACCACTCTCTCAGGTACAGGCTGCCTTCCCACTTATCGACCAGAGCAAGAGGGGATTTGATGATAATGGAAAGTGAACAATGTGTAGAGTTACGGGGAGAAGTCAGGGGAATGGCACCAGAAGAAAGGTTCATGTTTTAACATCCTGTATAGATGGTGGTACGTTCTGATATCGATTTCTAAAATTACCGGTAGGAATACCTCCGCATTCACAAAATTCTAAACGTGGAAAATGAGACTTGAAAATCCGTCAAGATAGGTAGGAAAGTAAGTATGACAGAAATGTAGGTGGGAACGTAAGCTCTGAAAATGACATAAGGATGTAGATAGGTCACCTGATTGGGCAAAAACCTATCAAATGGGGTATAATGGAGTAAATCATGAGATTGTCCATTTTGTCAGGACGATCAAAAAAGGGGCACATAATCTCAACGGTGGGAGATTGCAAAGTTTGAAGGTGCAGAGGAACCTGGGTGTCCTAGTACATGGAACGTTTTCTTTATTTCTGATGTTAAACTCGCCAATACCATTGAGAAGCGGATATTCCAGAGTCTCTGACTAGATCCTTCCTGTCGCTGAGACCGGACTAGTTGCTTTTAGGAAGGTCTCATTCGCACAAGTTAGAAGTGTGATGGAATATTGCCCACTTGCCTGGATCAGTGGAACGCCTACAACGCTGACGAAGCTTGAAACCATCAGGACAAAGCAGTCTGCTTGATCGGCACCACATCCACAAACATTCACTCCCTCCACCACGGAGGCTCAGTACCAACTGTGTGTTCATTCTACAATATGTAATGTAGGAGTTCACCAAGGCTCCTTAGAGAGCCCCTACAAGCGCACAATCGTTACAACTCAGAAGGAGAAGGGCTGCAGATTGATTGGAACACCAGCCCCTGGAAGAGCTCCTCCAAGAAACTCACCGTTCCCATCTCAAAATACAACGCTTTTCTGCACTGTCATTGAGTCTAGTTCTAGAAAGCCCTTCCTTACAGCTCTCTCGGTGTACCTAGCCCACAGGGACTGCAGCGGTTCAAGAAGGCAGTTCATCACCACCGTCTCAAGGGCAAATAGGGATGAGCAATAAATGCTGGCCAAGCCATTGAAGCACACTTCCCGTGAATCAATCATAAATTATTTAAAGAAAGAACAACATCTTTGAGGATGCTCCTGTCATTGACATATACTGGAGACCCGAATAGTTGATCGAGTGCAGGGGGATGATGAAGACATGCAGTGATGTTATGACGTGGCAGACGATGTGTGCCAGGGGATCAAATCCAAGAGGGAACTTGATCACGCAGTCGCAACTTTTTTTGCAAACGTATTTTACATCGATATGGGTGCCCACAATTCAGAAGAAATAAAGCTTCAGAGGGTTTTTAGAGAACTAAGTTAAACGTTTACTAACGAAAGAAAAAGCTATCAAGCTCATGCATATGGCTACAAGTTATAACTCTAATATAATAACTCCTAAAACCCCTACTTCATCTGGTTCCCGCTTGCACCAACCTTTAAACAGGTTTTATCAGGTCCAGAACAAGTTGAAAATATAAAATTGTAAACGTTAGAGCTTGAGCTCGGCAAGACTTCAGGGGAAAACAAACGGAATTAATCGTTCACTAGACTCAATTTGAAATTCACATGATCACTATTGAAGGAAAGGATCGATGTGACAGCTGAATGGCTCAGATGGTTACAGCGTGATGCTGTAAACAACAAGATTCGGGGATTATATCCCGATGCTTGCCACCGAGTCTTCTCGGCCTGTGAATCTCGCACATGCATAGCTTTCTGGAGTGTGGATTTTGAAATGGGTGCAACTCATGAAGGCGGCCCTTCGTGCCATTACTGCTGCTCTGTGAAAGTATTTCACATACTTCCTCCTCCTCCCACAGCCCTCAAGTGCCTTTATCAATTCGTTGCAAATTACTGCCTCGTTTATTCCACAAGCTTTTTTACTCTTTTCTCTTTTCTTTCACAGATTTATCGGCAGCGTCTCACTAAGATTGTCAAAACTGCAGAATGGAACACTTTCAGCAAGGCAGCAGGCTTGCGCTCAGCTACAGCTCCTTTACTGCAACATTACATACAACTCTAACAATGTCAATATTGTCTTCACCGACATACAGTGAAATAAATCAGACTAGACTACGTTAAAATGAATGCTTTTAAGATTCAATATCGAAATGCACAAATTATAAATACGCTCCTCAAGTGTATGCTACAGCTTGAAGAAGGATTTTCTAAGTTCAAATTATACCTGCTTCAGTTAAGCCTACGATAAATTTCAGCTGCTACCGACATTGATATAATTTGCTTTTTTATCCTTTAAAAATGCCGTGAGAGGATAATAACATATTGTCAATCATTTAAATGACGTACTAGTAAAACCAATCAATAAAACGTGGAGATTACCTCATTGCTAAGCACTTGTATGCGACACACAATTTGCCTGGTTGGGTAGCAAAACATTCGCCGCATGTCTCGAATGCAATCTATCCCACTCACACCTGTTACAGATAACACTGAGCATGAGTAAATACTATGGAAAAAGTATCTCATCATTGTCACCTTTGTCCTGTCGAGCAGTACTGAGGCAAAAACTTCACCGAGATAAACGCATTCTTCAGGACTTGAATGGAATCTTCTCACCAAATCCGATACAATTAATACCCCGAGGCTTACAATTAATCAGGTCCCTAACTCGGCCAGTCATGTAAATACTGCTATGTCAAGAGCAGGCTTGGCTTTCTTTGGATAATAACTGATGTGACGTCCCAAAGTCATCACCGACAAGGAAAAAGTTAAATAGAAAGCTAGCCACTTGCTCGGATGATTGCGGATCCGACAGCATTCAAGGAGTTTGACACCATCCTGCTCAAACAGCCGGCCTGAGCGTCTCCCCATCGACAACCAGACCTCCATCACTGGCAGAGCAAAATACATACATGATGTAATGTTTCGCGAATGCTGTTTGATCAACATGATCCAAACTCACGAAATAAAGCAAAAAGAAGGAATCTCAAGACAAACATGGGGACACCACCAACATCCAGGTCAAATCCAAGGCACACATAATCCTGACTTGGATTAACATCTTTATTCCATCATTGTAGCTGAGGGAAAACATGGAGCAAACTTCCCAAGTGCATTCCCTCCGGACAGCAGGAGGACTACAGCAAAACAACTTCAGGAGACTACCTCCTCAATGGAAATAAGGAAGGGGATGATACCTCCTCTTGCCAATGACACCCACGTTCCACGAATGAATAATGATCAAAAATAAATTCCCAGTCACGGGTTGACAATTGTAATGACGATTGCACCAACAAACACCTAATGCCTTGCATCTGCCTCAGCTAACCTGATCCGTCACTCCAGAGTGTGACACTCAACAACATGCTATCTCTCTCCATTCCTAGACGAATGCAGAGAAATTGAGATTCCGCACTGTCGAGCATATTACTGAGGCCACATGTCACTTGCACTCGACAGACTTGTGCTCAACTAGACAATTCCTTCACCTACCGAGTCTTGAACTGAAGTAATCTGAGTAGCAATACATATTGAAGCTACATAAGGATATGAGTTAGATGAGTGCGGTGGCAGGTTTAGAAGAAGAAACATTGGAGGAGATCCGAGTGCAGCATGAAGGCTAGCATGGACTTGTTAGGCCTGGAGACCTCTTTCTGTGCCTTTTATCTAAATAAATATTATCAAATGTAATTGCTCCTCAGCTTAGTGCTCATTATGTCTGTTCATACCGCACCGAAGGTGGCATTACATCCACCATCAAACACTCATCTCCTCCACATACACACATTCAAGATCTGCATGCCAGTGGTCCTTTTGTCGGATCCCTCGCCACTGACGGTAAAGCTGAGGACCACTCGAAACACGTGCTCAACTTTTCACATCCCTCACATGCCGAGTCTGCTACTGAGATGCACATACTAACACACTTCTCAGTCTTGAACAATGGCAACATTAAGCTTTGGAAAGGAATAGATATCTCGATGATGCAATGTTGCCAGAATAATAGGGTGGAGCTTCCAAAGGAACATAAACAATAATAGGGACTGTTTAGGCCGAATTAAATATTTCTGTGCCACATGTGAGCTGCATTTCTATTTCTGAAACCAATTATAACTTCGTGCTTAGCTCATCTGATCCTCCTCTCGCCTGTGGTGTTTTAAGCGCCACAAACTCATGTTAAATCCACCATCTGATTTATATGGTCTGATGCTTTACACTGAAGAGGGAGCCTGAGGCGTATATCCTCACACTGAATTCTGCATCTGCGTTCAGCGAGTCTGCTTGTGACAATGGGGAGCACACAATCAGGTTCAAACCTCAGTGTAGTGTGCATCCCCCTCATGCAATTCACAGCTCTGGATACCCCGAATGTGCTGTCGACATCAACAACGTTCCTTTCAGTGCGCAACCAATGCTGGGTAACATGACCTCTCACCCTCTGTTGTGGCACTAACTGTCAGAAGCTTACACATTTAGTAACCTTAAGCTGGTGGGTTTGATCCCTCATCACTGATTGTGTTCCATATACCTGCATGCTAATGCTCTGTGTTGAACCATGACAGTCGTATGGGAGAGAATGGAAATCATAGTCGCGGTGGTACATTGTGATGAGGAAAGGGATGAGAGGCTAGAGTCAACTATGCTTGGGGTGAATGGCCTATCTCGGCATCATGTGCTCTGAAACATCATAGGCTATGGAATAAATTGCATATTGTTTCTGAGATAACATTATCCTCCACCCCTTGCCAACGTAAACTAAGTAAACTAAATTCTGAGCATCGTGCGGATCTGATCTAATAGCTCAATAATGAGCGTGGTACATATTGGAGGTTTTACGAAAATATAACCGACCGAGCGGCTGCAGGGGAACCCGGGGATGCAGCGAATTTCAATTTTGAAATGGCCGATAATTTGCAAAAGAACATTTTGCAGCAAAGAAATACAAGCTCATGACCATGTTGTGTGGCTCGAGGTTTGTGGGAGGGGGCTTTGTGGGCGGAGATTGTGGGTGGAGGGAGAGGGTTGGGACAGGGTTTGTGGTGCGGTAATGTGGCTATGTATATGGAATGTGGAGTCTTATAGAGCAATGGTTAAATAATATGAAACAGAAAATTGAGACGAATGTTTCTATTTCATGTCAGAAAATTGTAACTAGTGGAATCCCATATGGTCTCAAATATTTTTCATCGTTAGTAATGACTTGCAGAATAAACTAAGGTTTTGTAGCCAAACTGGATTATGATACAGAGAGGATGCAGAGCTTTGAAATGAATCTGGATACTTCAAATTGAGTTGGAGAAATGGAAGATGTAGTATCATGTACACTCTCCCCATGGAGGTGCAGCAATAGCATAAGGAGGAAAACAGCATGTTGGTTATATCGCAACAGTGATGGAGTATAAATGTAGGGAAGTTCTGCTACAACAAGACAGGCCATTTGTGACACTACTAAATCATTATGGACTGCTTTGATCTGCTTACTTACGCAGGGGTACACTTGCTTTGGAGGCAGTTCATAGAAGGTTCATCGCGCTGAATACTGGGATGAACTGTTAGCCCGATGAGAAAGGATTAAGCTGCCTTGGGCTATAGTCATTAGAGTTTTCAAGAAAGAGAGGCGATCTCATTGAAACCTATAAGATGCTGCAGTGACAGACAGAGCAGGTGCTGAGAGAATGTTTCTCTTCATGCGGTAATCTGGAACTAACGTACGCAGGTTAAAACTGAGGGAGCCCCCATTTGTTACGGAGATGGGGAGGATTTTCTTCTCTCAGAGGGTCATTAAAGGTTGAGATTCTCTTCGTCAAACAGCAGTGGAAACTGGGACATTGAAAATATTCAAGGCTGTGGTAGGCAGGTTATTTAGTCGACAAGAGTCAAACGTTATGTTGGACAGTCAGGAAAGCGCAGCCAAGGGCTTAGTCGGATCAGCCATGATTTCCTTGAATGCCGAAACTGGTTTGAGGGGCCGAATGGTCTTATGGTCGAATAGTGGCAAATTATTGACCATTAGGAATGATCCAAATTCCTCTGATATTAGGACCTCATGTAATGATGTCCACATATGCTCTCTCAATTGTCAGCACGGTAATGATCTCGTTTGGTCCCTCACTCAGCACTGAAGTCCGTAAACACATTCCTTCCCCAGCCTGATGCTCTATCATTAAAGTCCCTTCCCCCCGAGTGTGGGACTGAGACAGTTACACCTACGTTCAATTTCACAATAAATGTTGATCTATTTTGACAACTCAGCCCCGGTAGTGCTGCTGATGTCCACACATTCACACTGAATTCCCAGCATAGTCCAAATTAAGTTTGACAACCGACCTGACGAATATGGACCTGAGGTCTAAACAATCTGACCCACTCCCCTGTATTGCAGTTTTTTTTTTGCTGACCCCACTTTTGATGTGGGATTGAGCACCACGCATGCACACTGAATCCTAAGCCTTGTGATCAGCTAGTTTGTTACCATCACTCTGATTTCGGTACAGCGGTCCACAATATACCACACAATCCCCCAAATAAGTGCTGGGCTGACCATAATCTCACCCGGCATAAGCACCGGAATGCTCTGGCGATTGGCACCCGAAAACATTGTGAGTCTGAAGTCTATATATTCACAAACAGTATCAAAAATGTGCTGAACTATTGTTTTCCCTCATTACCCGTTCTCTCACCAACGTAGTACGAAGCTAGTTAAATCACTCACCCCGAAAGTTGTACTCAGGATCAAACTGTCTCAAAATTTTCCAGCTTTATGCCGATCTTTTCTGATCACTCACATTTGAGTGTTGTACTGAAGACATGCACTCACATGCAATCTCTTGAACAGCACTGAGCTGTGCTGATTCTTCGTTAGCAACAGTGACATTGAGTATCAGGCTCTCATAAGCCATTCTCATCATAGAGCTGATATCCTCTGATCCAGGAACATGCATGTGGTACTGAGGCCCATCACTGGCAATTCATTATCATGCTAGTTCTGAGCTATGATGTTACTTTACCGCAATATGTGTTACTGAGGAGGAGTCACAATTCCCAGGTTAATGTGCTTTCTCAATTCATCACCTTGAGTTTTGCATTGAGGCCCACACAGGGAATGAAAAGCATCGCCTCCAATATGAGGTCCTATGAATTTTCACTGGCTGCATGATCTATTGCAGGCCATACAAATATCTGCCATTGCTCTCATTTGGATGTGACATAATTGATTTGTTACTGAATTTGTATTCTTGATGCAGAAACTGACCATCTCGGAACGTGAATTTTAGCCACCTACGGTATCAGGTGGGGATTCAACGAATTTAATTTAAATAAGTGTAATTGGTCATAGCAACAGTGACTATCAGATTATCAGATTACCGTAAAAGTCCAGCTGGTTCACTAATATCCTTTTGTGAAAGAAATCTTTACTCTGACCTACATGTGATTCCGGCCTCCAGATATGTTGTTACACCTTAACGGTCCGCTGAATTGCCCTACCTATCCATACAGTTGTAGCAGACCTCTGCACGAAACGTGAAAAGCAATAGAACCAGACAGAGCCCTCTGCTTCGCCCTCTACATTGGGAAAATAACGATTGCAGGCACTTCTCAGTCAACTCTGAAAAGCGCTTCTTAATGTCATGGTTGGGCCTGTTGCCAAGTTAGGAAAGTTGGCCCAAAGGCTAGTCAAGCAACGCGCTGAAATAGTATTGCACAACCAATCAGAACTTACAGTGAATACCTTGAACTCTCCCATCACCAAACCTCGCTAAACCCTGTCAAGCAGCAGGAAAGGCTCACTGGAGGCCAGCACACTGGCTGAAAGACAGGAGGGAGCAGACCAGGAGGTTGTCAGATTTGACATTGGAGCACAGATATTTAACGGAATCAGGTTAAACAACGCCAATGTAAACTCCAGTTATATTTTTACCTATATTCCTCCCTCAGCTGATACCTAAGGGCTCTTGCATGCAGATCACTACCTGTAAGAATCACTGAGCATATCAGCAATGAAAAATGTACAATGGGTTGGGGAATTCGTTACCAGTCATCAATTGTGGCTGGGCAGGAGAGCCTTTGGCAGAACTGTCCAATGCCTGAAATGCTTATCTTTCAAATACAGCATGTATAAGTTGGTGGGGGAATCAACAAGAGGGAAAAGCCACCTTGAACTCGCCCTTACCAAACAACCTATCTGTGATGTATTTGTCCCGGATGTAATGATCGAATTTATCACCACGCAGTCCTTCTGTGGACGAAGCCCGGTCTTCACAATGAGGAAACCAACAATAACATTGTGTAGCATTATCGCCATGGCAGTTGGGATTCATTTACAATAGGCATAGCAGCTCAAGACACAGCATCTGTGGGGAACTGTACGCTGAGCGTCATCAAAAATAATTGTATTCGATCACAATCTGTAACCTCAAGATTAAACCTTTATCTTATTCGTGTTTACGAGAAAGCTAGGGATCACCTGTAGTTCAATGACGAAAGCAGAAGAACATGTCAGTGGTAGGACCACATTACAGATGTATGGATGGAATTAAGCCTGGAGGAGGTTTAAGAGATCTCACGTTTTAGGTGTTGAAACATGTTGCAGCGATATGGAGGGGTGCAAGCTTTGGGAAGGACTACCCGAGATAGAAAAGGATCTAATCGGGAGGTATTTGCAGAGTTGTTATGGGTTACAGTGGTGCTGGAAGTTTAGTAGTTTGGTGATGTTGTAGGGCGGCAGAAAGTTACAGACATTTAAATGATTATTGGCCTGTAGCAAGGTAAAGAAGTCGAGAATGTCATAGCGCTGGACGAGGTTGCAGAGATATGACAAGCATCCAGAGTTGGAGGAAGTCACTGAGATAGGCAGCTTTCAAACAGCTATATGACATGACGCTGTGAAAGGGAATACCATGGAGAAAGTACACCTCGAGGCAGTGCTAGGCCGGCGGCCAATGTAGCTCATCATACAGAGCGATGATTGTGAACGGGGCCAAGCCCAAGTTTGGACAGGGGCAGCGGAGTTTTTGTCACCCCCATTGATCGCTGGGTGAAGTGTGGGAGGCGAGGCTGGAGACCATTTGAATAGTCAAATTTAAAGGTCACAATGTCCCGGGTGAAATCTAAAGGGGGATCCGAGACAGTTAGGGGGTCGGGCATTGTTACCGAGGCGATAATAGGAATTGTTTTGCGCTGATGCAAATTTTTGAATCGAAGCTTATGCTGAATCCGTTATGTCCCCGGTATTGTGGTGTCTGTTTCATTCTCCAACTTTATTTAAGGGACGGGGATGAAGTCGATCAGCAACCACAAAGCAGATGCCCCGCAGCTGTCAGTTCCTATAGCAGGAGCCTTGCCATGACCTCCACTTGTATCCGGTCTCCCTGTGAAAGCTCTTTGAATGGGCTTGTTCAAACGTAAAAGTACCTTGCAACATATGACTCCGAAGAAATATAGAGTGGAATAAAGAAGCAAGAGCAACAGACGAGGTTGAATAGAATGCAGGTGGAATCAAAAGTGACTTTTTAAATTAAATTACAATAAGCAAATCAGACAAAAAGGCTTCCAGACATTGCAACGTTTTTTCTGGCTTAGATTTATTAATTTAATTATTATTTCTGAGCCTAAAACAGATGCTTGAAATAGAACCATTGGAGCTGGAGGAGACTGTTGTTTATCTTCTGGCCTTCAGGGTTCTCTGTAACTCTACTCCTGCCAACTTTACTTCAGGACCTCTGAGTGTCACCTCATGCCCCTGCATCATTTCTCTTCCTTCTCTCTCGTCCCTGCTGCAGTTAGACTGCAGCAGTCTGTCATATATTTCATATGGTTCATGGTTGATTAATGTTCTAAATTATCCAGGATTTCCCCCTGTCCCCCAGTGGCGACCACTTGCCTTTTACCCACTGCATCATCATCATTCAATTGCTCGTCACGGTTCATTCATCTCCACCCACCAGGCTGTTGCCCCCTCGATCCTTGGGTTATTCTCAATTGATCTGTGTTTTAATTAATTTAATAGTCGATGTCACCGGATACTTAACTGCCACCTTGAGCTGTTCTCTGAACTTGGATTGAGTTCATGAATAAAAGTGTTTGTGCAACAACTTAAATTATGCAGCTTGTTTGCAATTTGTTCAAAAGTGTCAAAAGCAGGATCATCTAAGTGATCTGCAACACCAAAGAAATATAAAATGTACACGAACCACAGGAGTTTGAAGCTGCCCGGATATTTAGAAGAGGAGAATAATAGACTTCATCTGCTCTCTATCTCTTGGTCACTGCTATTGCCTCCCTTGTTCTGGCCCCTCTGATCCTTCCGGATCCGAATAGCCATTAAAACATGCCTGACTTTCAGAGCGTTGAGCAACAGAATTAAGGCAAACAGGATTATTGGAGTTAATATCTTTTCCAATTATCTAAATCCAATCGAAACAGGGTGACAAAAGCAGCTTCGCTTATTAGAGCAGCGCCTTGGTACATTGTCGATTACTCTTCTCGGTTTAAATCTAAAGTAGATGGGAACATTTTTAGACCGAACAAAATGCCGTTGTTACTAAAACCACAGCTGCAGTTTTCTTGGTGCAATATTTAGTTTTCAATTTCTGGCAACAAATGGCCACAAATCGATCAAAAGTAAAGGTGACAGTGAACCAAACTGAGCAGTCAATGGCTGCACGGAGGAGGGCATAACGGCCGCTGCACACAGGGGTGATGTCCAGGAAGGATCGTCAGAAATAATAACCATTGAACCGTCTCAGTATGACCTCAGTGATAATGAGCAGAAGATCCGGTTGCCATGGCCAGCAGATAGCGAGTAGTGTGGGTGGAAAGGCCGCACTTTCCACGAGAGAGGATTATAAAATTGACTATAAGAGAGAGAAGGGAAAAGGCATTGGCAATTAATGATGAAATATTATCTGTACCTGAGATCAAAATTTAAAAGCTGGGTTTTATCAGTAAACACGAGAGAATTAATATCGTTTCTGAGGTTAGGAAACTCAACTGTGGTCTGACGCAATCTCCTCCCTGCCGACTTCCAGGTTCCACAAAGGAAGGAGAGGGGACAAGCAGCAGATCGCGACCAGAATGCTCGTTGATTGTTTTAATATCTTAATGCCGATGGTAACCAATGATACAACATCCATTACAGTTTCTCACGATGTTCAGCTTTCCCCAAATGGCCAAGCCTCGATATAAAGGGGCCAGGGGTCCACGATCCAACCACACCCAGAATACGAGATTCCCAGACGATATTGTAATTGCAAATGACCTGGGCTTGCGGCTTGTACACACCAGAGTTTGATTCACCCCACCGTGTACAGGATTGGACCACTCTGAAATCTGTATCGCCACAGAGTCCGTGACTGGCCCACCCTAAGCTGCTCTCACAAACTGGATCAGCAACTAGAAACCACCCTGGAATGAGAATACAACCCGCGATAGGAGGGCCTTTGCAATCCGGACCAATCCTCAAGATTGAAGACGCAGGCAGAATTGAATTATTTGCGAATAAAGGAAAACTTCAAAATCGGACGACTTCCCTGGATAAGAGAACTTGCAGGTCTTGAGCCAGGCCCCAGAAGAGGAGAAATCCGGAACTAGATTACTCTCCGGGTCAGGAGAACCTCCTGGACTCTGAAATCTCATATGGAAGGGAGACAGCCCCTTTTCAGTTAAGGGTGCAGCAGCCAATTATTTCGACTCACTTTTCGGTTTGGGTTTCAGACACCCCTAGAGCCGTACAGCAGTGTGCCGTCCTCATGGGGTTTTGAGGCGCCATTGCAATCTTCATGGTTCCGACCACACAGAATTTTCCCGCCCCTCTTTCCTGCGAGATTTTCCGGCACCATTGAGGTCATTGCACTTTTCAGCGGCTCGTGATATTTTCCGGCCCCGCCCTCACCGGGACAAGGCCGTAAAATTGCGCCCGAGAATGCTCTAGGCTGCCAGGAGGCCATGCTTGATAATCAGGCTGACTTTCTGCTGGGGGCTTGTCAGGGTAAAACGAGGAACTAAAACTCCAGAGGGTGTGGGTAATTCAACTTCTCGGTTTGCTCGTCAAAGCTCTGACATCTGATTACGTAACACACTTCATGTCTAAGTATTGGACCAAAAACACAACGCTGAGTCCCAATTAAACTAATAAGGACAGAGCACTTTGAAGGTTTTCATCAGGCCAATCAGCATCTGTGAAGATAGAAGTAAATTCAACCTTTCCGCTCAAGACCCAATCACTATTCTGTAACCTTACAGTGATAATGTGCCATTATGAAGCCTATTTGAATGTAGTAATAATATTGTCCTGCCGTTAGATTTCCAATACATAGCTAACATCAATTTATTTTCAACTGTTCAATGAGCAATATCAATGCATTTCACTTGACACACTTATTTCAAAAGCTCTTCAGCATCCCCTTCCTCATTGAGTTCATATATAAATCATGAAGGCCGAGACATTGATTGGACTGATAAGACTCCCGATAAAATTATTTCCAACTGTAACGGAATTTCCAACTCCACTTACTGACCGACACTCAGCGTACATCTTCAGCAGCAGATAATCCCACAAATACATGTCTCTGTTGCCGTACTTACCACACAATATCCACACACTCTGTGTATTTCTGCAGTGACAAGAATTCCCATAGACTCAGTTGTGCCAATCCGAATTGTCACCTGCACTCCTACAATTCTCCAATCACAGAAACTCGCATTATTCCCTTCCCTCCGAGATTTGCTTGGAGTGAGGTCTGAACGAACAGCACACGCTATTCCACTGTTCGCAATAATTTGTTAATTGAGCGAAACTGCAAGTTATGAGACTTAATTTCAGTTGACACAACTGAAGGAAACTGCAGAGTTAATTCAGATCATGTGAAGCAGTAAATTTATATCATTGTTCTGGGGTCTTTACACAAGATCAGCATTTTACTTGATTAGTCAGAGTAAAAACAGGTGGCGCAGTGGCAGACGCTGCTGCTTCTTTGCTCCACGGACCGGGGTGCGATCCTTCCTCGTCTGTCTGTCTGTCTGTGGATTTTGCACGTTTTTCCCGCGTCTGCGTGGGATTCCTCCCATTGCCCAAACAGTTGCTGATTAGGTTCTGTGCTCTAGGTGCACCCCGCCTAGCGCCAATTCCCTGTCGGAATGGGCCCTGACTCTCTGTGACCGGAAGAAGCGGTTCAGGAAAAGCGAGTGAGTAAATCCATAGGTTATCAACACACGAATTCAATGTTTACAGTCACGTGCCAGGGGCACGGATGACGACAAGGAGTGTGTAGTGTATCTTTCCGACCATATGCATTGGAAGATGCATTTTATTTTCTAAAAATCAACTTTCTGCTTCGTTCTGCGATCTCCCTGACTGGATGTATGAGGCAATATATTCATTGAGAACATAACTTATACTCTTCAGGATTTCTGAGGGGATTTTTTGGTTGCAGCATTTTATTTTCATATTTGAACAAACATGTTACAACATCTCAATTAATCCCTGTTGCGATGGAAAATATTAGGCTTGGAGGATGAACTGGAAAATCCAAGGAAAGGACAAATTTGTTCACATTAATTAAATCATCATAATAAGGTGCAATTTTCGCTGAACAGTTGTTGAAAATGATTTTATCTTCAAAGTCCTTTAGTCCATCTCTGGATCGCATGCAGTTTCAATTATTTATATTGCTTTCATTTGGTCATTCATCAATTGCATTCCGGAGGCTACTGAAATCTCCAATTCAATGTGGTTGTGCTTCTTACTGTGTCAAATGAGTTAGGGGGAATGTAGGGGCACACTAAGAATTTATTATAAGGGAATGATGCTGTTGGAATATCCAAGTCAGTGCCTGCATTCCATAAACAGTCAAAAAGTTCCACATGAACCATGTACACCCTCAGGGCCTGTGAGCATTCGCAAAGCCTGGGAACAAAGCTGGATATAGAGGATTGCAAATACAATAGACTAGGTGTCCGAGGAGTCAGATTGGAGACTTAGGTTGCACAAAACAACTAAGATTGAGCTTGCGTACAGCAGATAGGGAAATAACAGATGGTCTTCGTTTAGGTAGGAGGCAAGGTCTCTGCCTGGGTGAAAATTGGGACAGACGATGCATGTACCTGTTACCAGCGATGTTTATTTAATGTAAACATATGTGTGACGAGATCGGAATTTGGAAACTGTTCTTGCACGTGACCAATAATGTATAATTATGCTGAGCACTTGTAATGTAGCAGAGTGCTTTCTCAAGCTGCATTGAGATGGTTCCCTCCTTGCAATTGCTCTAATAAACTATCCTGACCTGTACCTGACAGTCATGTGGTCCGTTTATCAAAGTTACCACAACGGTTTGGCGTAGTCGGCAGGATACCGGGATCGGATCCCTGGGACAGATCTGCAAAGTGGGCGAGCATAGTTTATTTACCACCCATAGTATGTGCAGTAAGCCTACTCGAGAATGGTCCGGTCGAGGATAAAAAGAATCGTGAGGAGGACTCAGGGCAGGAGATTGGAGGCGCCAAGATATCAGGTGGAGCCGCGCTGGTTGGTTATGATTTGAAACAGAACCATAGCCGAAACCTCACAGGGAGACCAGACTTTAGTTAAGAGGAGGCAGAGCCGTGCTGGCGGGCTACGGTTTGAAACAAAACCTCAGCGGAAGCTGCACAGGGAGGCAAGACCCCAAACAACTGGACCGCATGCACCGCAAACAACTATGTTGCTAGGGCCGCGGGAACCTACTGCACAGAGACAGAGGAGGATATAAATCAGAACGCCGTCAGGAAAACAGAATAGAGCTTATGGAACTCGACCGTGGAACCATTACGTGGTTCATCGTGGAACCACAGTCAAGGTTAGTCATAAAAATGCAGATGAAGGTGTGAAATCCACAGGGAACCCCTGGAGATCAAAAACAGTGGTGAGGAGAACAGAAAATGGTTAAGGAGAACAACGGGATGTTGGTTATTATTACCTTGCATCTGCTAATGTGCAGACGGATTAATAAGGTCCAGTCGATTAGAGAGAGAGAGAGAGAGAGAGAAAGACAGATTCAGAACAGACCAGAGAAGTGGCGGCAGTTTGCAGTGACACTGACCAGCTGGAGGAAAGCTCCAGAGGCAAAACCTATGACAGATTTGGAACAAAACCGCCCTCATACAACAGTGTATCGAACGACCCACTGAGCTTGATGAATCCCACGGCCCCGATGGCAGTAACTGTTCGGAAATGTAAAGTCAAATAAGGCGGATTGAAAGGCGAAGTAAGGGGGCTGAGGAATGGGAAGAGGATGAGGAGGTGGAGCGGGCTACGAAGAAAGTAAAGCACCTACCATTCAGGGGAGAAGCAAGTTTTGTTTAAAGAACTGTTGAGACTATCAACTTGGCATAACAACCCAGATAATTGAATCAAAGTGCGGGAATTGCAGGATTTCCATGCCATACACTCCCTAGATACCCATTTATTGATGAAGGCTAAATGCCCAGGGGATACCTGGGGAAGATAACCCCTGAAGTTTAGAAGTGGAGACTGGGCAAAACCTGGAGACATCCCAGATCCGGAGAAGGCGACACCCCTGCAAAGGGACTTTGAGGAGGCAGCTAAGGAAGCCTTGGGGGAGAGAGACGAATTGGGGATGTGTAACATCCATAGTACAGAAGAAGGGAGAGTCCGTAATGGACTATGCAGAATGGGAGTGGTAGACGTATGCAGAGTTTGCAGGAAAACGGCTTCCCAAGCGGGATGACGAGATCTTCCTAATAATGTTGAAGGAAGAATTCGGACCCCAACATCAGAAGGTTATCAGGATAGGCCTCTCAGTAGGAGGAAACTATGTGGATATTGGGCGCTGGCCCACAGAGATTGAGTCCCAGGGGCCTAAAGTCGGCCAAGTGGTAGCGGTTAGTCCAGGGATAGAATGTTATAATTGTGGAAAGTAGGGTCATGTGATCAGGGAATGAATGAGTGGCCTTCGGGATATCCAGCGCCGGGAGCCCACAGATGTTTGTTGACGTGCCATTAGGGGCCCGGCTGTGCAGAGTGTTAATAGACACGGAGGCACCCATTTTGATGACGGACCTGGATTTCCCAACTATGTGTGTTACTGTAATAATGATAGGAAAGAGTGGAGTACATATGCGGGCAAGACAAAGCGAGTTCACTCCCTTAGAAAAGGGGGCGGGGGGTGGGGGGCGTGGGGGGTGGGGGCGCGTGCCGGCGGATAGTCCCTATCCGGATTTGGGTATGTCAAAGTAATGAAGGGAGCATTATGGGAATGGCTATTCTAAAAAAAGCTTAGTGGCATGATTATTATGAAGGGTCCACTTAAGACGAATCAGAGACCATGCATCCAGGGACAATTGGTCTCATATTGATCAATCAATCTACAGTTTTATATGATCGTGTGCATCATGAACTGCTACCGGTAGCCTTGAACATATCCGGTGTTGCCCTGGGCTAGCAGTGCTCTCCCCGTACCCAAGCGCTCTATACAGCACTGAGGAGCCAGTTGATGACTGAATGCAATTTAGTGGAAAGGCGGCATGCGATCAGGTCAGGAAGGAAACCGAAATAAAATGAACCTGATGAATGACCCTGCCACGATATTCAATGCATGGAAATCAATGGTTAATTCCATCTACCTAACAGCTGTTGATCAGGTGGCCCATGCAGTGAGCTTTAAGCTTAAGGAAATTTTAGGGCAGAAACCGTGAATTCATAACACCCAATTAAATACAGACCAGGACATGACATGGTGAATCCAAAGCCTGGATACCATGCTCGAAAATCATGCGGGGACTATCAATAAACTGGTCGGGATTAGGAAAAATATTTCAGACGAAGCGAGCAGAAATGAGGTTTGCAGCCCTTATGGACCCTCGGCCCTGGAACAAGCCCGAGAGAATATAAGACAGATTAATGAAGGGGTAGTTCCTTTATAGGTACCTAATGAACATTTATTTAATCTTTCAGGACACACGGAAAAGGACTTGATCGGTTGGCAGCTGAAAGGTTCAAGACGCGTATATAGAATTAATTTTGAATATATAGTAAATAATAATATGCTAATAGGCATTGTATTAGTAATACATGTCATACCTATGCCAACACCCGGCAGGACGTTATATAAAACAGAAATTATTGGGGTTTTGCGGGGGGATTACTATATTTAGCAGCACAATATTCCAGCATATGCATTAGATATAGAAGGAACTATAGTTAGCAAAACGTTAGAATGGTGTCATGTAGAGAACACAGCAGTAATATGTGCGGACTTAAAGCAGCAACAAACCGTACAATGTAAACTATATGGGCTGCAAAAGAACCGACCCATGTTGCATATGAAGGGAATGGGAGACATTGTATCACCATGGGGCAGCAGAAGACCCAATACGGGAACTACCAGCTATGCCCCATCCATAATCATTCGGTGTGCTGACACACACTGGTGCCAGCAACGGTGGGGAATGTAGAACTGGTCGAAATATACAAGAGAGGAACGACTACTCTTCAAGTTATGGAAAGCCTTAGGGTTAACCTGAAACAGTATTTGAACCAGTTCTCCTATGAAATTTCCTTATTACCCGAGCACGTAACGGCAATTTGTAGACAGGCTTAGCAGATATACAGAACTTACTATACACTGCAGCAACACGTTAGAACCTAAAAAGATTATATGGAGCAAATAGATTCTTGCACATGGTGAGAGGAACTGTGGAATTGGTGCTCAAACTTACAGATACACCCCTGGATTCGGATTATCTCCCTGCCCGACTTATTCTTCAGCTGATATTAATTATATTTCTAACATACTTGATTAATCACGCCCAGAAGGCGCACAAAATGTGGTGCTGAGGGAGATTTAACAGGTTGGGAAGGAATTTGGCAAGTAAAACGTTTGATCTAAACGACCACATGATACAGTTGGTCTGACCAGTACCTTTAACATGCCAAAGCCAGATACCTGCCCTGTATCAATGGGTGGAGATATGTAAAGGATATAGACAGCACCACTGCAGTTGGCTACCTTGGGCTAGGTCAAGGGCCAAAAGGGGGCACGTTTTGGGGCAAATGTAGGGGCACAGTAAGGATTTATGGTAAGGAATGTTACTGTTGGAATCTCCAAGCAACCAGTGCCTGCAAGTGCAAAAACTGTTAAAAAGCACCACATGAACGTTGTACTCACGCAGTGCCTGTGATCAGCAGCAAGGTCGTGGGAACCAGCCTGCACACAATGGAATGCAAATACGATAGATTAGGTGTCCTAGGAGTCAGACTGGAGACTTAGGTTGACACAAACTAATCGGACTGAGCCTCTTTAAGGCAAATAGGAAAAGAACAGGTGATCCTAGTTTAGGTAGGAGGGAAGATCTCTGCGTGGTTGAAAATAGGGACATACGATGCATACATCTGTTAAAAGAGATGTCTCTTCAAAGTAAACCTATATGCTTACGAGATCAGAAACTGGAAAATGCTCTTGTGCGTGGCCAATAATGTATACATATGCTGAAAACGTCTTATTTAGCAGACTGCTGTCTTGAGATGGATCTCTCCTTACAAATGCTCGAATAAGCGATCTTGACCTCTACCTGAGCCTCCTGTGGTCCGTTTGGCAAAGTTCCCTCAACAGCCTCCCTTGTGTTGGCCTAGTAAGTTGCACTACCCCCATCTTCACACCTTGTCACCTCCTCAAAAAAATCATTCAAATGTGTTGTGCATGACGAAGCCATCTTGGCTATTCCTGAACAAACCTTGACTCTTCAAATGAAGGTAGGTCATTTCCTTCAGAACTTTCTCTAAAAGTTTCCCTACAACTGACGTGTGGCTCACTGGTCTGTAGTTCCATGGCTTATCTCTATAACCTTGAAAAACGGTAGCACATAAGCGGTTCAACAGATGTCTGGCACCTCCCCCGTGGCCAGATAGGAATATAAAATTTGGTCAGAGCCCCTACAATCACCTCCCTTGCCTCCCACGGCAGTTTGGGACACAAATCATTCGAACCTGGAGATTTGTCCACTTTTATGCCTGCCAACACTTCCAATACCTTGTCACTCCCTATGTCAATTTGCTCAAGATCCTCGCAGTCTCTCTCCCCGAGTTCCACACCTTCATCTTCATTCTCTTGGGTGAAGTCGGATGTGATGTATTCCTTCAACATGCTAGTGATGTCCTCTGACTGCAACCATAGATTGCCTCCTTGATCCCTAATAGGCCCTACTCTATCCCTGGTTATTCTCTTCCCTTTGAAATACTTATATATCTTGTCATTTTCCCTAATTTTACCAGCCAGAGCGTTTGCATGTGCCCTCTTTACTCTCCTAATTGCTTTTACGGCTCCATCATGCACTTTATATACTCCATTAATGCCTCCACTGATTTGCTCCCATCGTCCCTCCTAAAAACCTTTATTTTTCTTCTCATCGTATGCTGAATATCTCTGCTCAGCCGTGGTTCTCTCGGCTTGTTAGACATTCCAATCACCCTAGAGTGAACACATAGCGACTCTACCTTCCCTATTTGATATTTTTACGCCCCCACGGCTCTTCTGTAGATTTCCCCATAAGTAGTTGTCCCCAGTCTTCCTTGGTCTGATCCTGCCTTATTTTACTAAAATCCGCTTTCACCCAATCCAAAGCATTTTTTTGCAACTTGTCTATTTCTTTGTCCATAACAAGCTTAATTTGTACCATGTTGTGGTTTCCATCACTAATATGCTCCCCCACCACCGCCTCAGACACCTGTCCAGATTTTTTGTTCACAATTAAGTTTAGCACTGCGCCGTCCCTTTTTGGACCCTTTACATCTTGACCTAAAATGTTCTCATGTACACATTTCAAGAAATGCACGCCATCCAAGAATGTACCACTATGTCTATCCAAATTAATATTTGGAAAGTTAAAATCACCTAATATAATTACCCTGTTGTTATTAAATTTACACTCTTCTGCTAATTGTTCCTCAATTTCCAGCTTACTCTCTGGGGGTCTATAATAAACACATAACAATGTGGCTGTGCCTTTCCTATTCCAAAACTCTACCACAAAGATTCATTCTATGCCTCCTCCAAGGTATAATCGCTCCTTCCTGCAGTAACTGACTGCTTAACTAATAATCCAATGCCTCTTCCTCTTGTAGCCCCTCCCGTGTGCCACTTGAAGATTCTATATTCTGGAATGTTGAGCTGCCAATGCTACCGCTCACTCAGCCTTGTCTCTGTGATGGCTACCATATCACAACACTACGTGGCAGTCTTCACCCTTAACTCATTCGTTTTAACTGTAATACTCCTGGCAATAAAATAGAGGCCAACCAGCCTTGCCTTACTCCTTTGAAACTTAATGCAGCTGTGCTCCCTCTGAGTTGATGTTTTTTTCTGTATTATGAAGCGTCCCCTTTCTGCTAAAATTCTGTGTCCCCTCCCCTTTTGAATTAGTTTAAACTCCTCTCAGCAGCACTAGCAAAACCACCCGAAAGGATAATAGTCCCGATGTGGTTCAGATGTAGTCGTCACGCTGGTACAGGTCTCACCTTCTCCAGAAACAACCATAGTGATCCAGGAATCTGAAACCCTCCCTCTACCAACTATTAAGCCATCTGTGATATTCTCAACATTCTGCGCTCACTAGAACGTGACACTGGGTGTATTCCAGAGATTACAACGTGAGAGGTCTTGCTTTTCTGTCTACTGCCTAAGTACCTGAATTACTGATGCAAGATCTCATCCCTCTTTCTACCTATGTCATTGGTACTATTATTTACCGTGACCTATGCCCTTGTTCACCATCCCCCTTCAGGATGCCCTGCTGCCACTCATTGACATCCCATACCCTGGCACCAGGGAGGCAACACCCCATCCTGGAGTCTCGTTCACAGCCACAGCTGTGCCTATCTGTTCCCCTGACTGTAGAATCCCTGATTACGTTCTCTCTTCCTCTCTTCGTTTCCTCCTTCAGAGACAGGCTGCATGACGTGTCAGAAGCTTCGCTCTGTCTGCTTTCCATGGAGGAACCAGCCTCATCAGCCCCCAAAATGGAATACCAATTTGCGAGTGGGACCATGGGGTAGTACTGAACTATCTGCCTGTTTTTCTTGGACTTCCTGGTGGTCACCCATTCTCTTCCTTCCACTAGTTCCTTCATCTTCGGTGTGACAACCTTTCTAAATGTGCTATCCACGATGCTCTCAGACTCTTGGATGCTCCACAGGGTCCCCAGCCGTCGTTTCAGCCCTAGGACCAAGCTTCCAGGAGCTGCAGCTGGACACACTTCCTGCACACATTCTGGTTCTGGGCAAGGAAATGCTCCCAGATTCCCACATGGAGCACGAGGAACTCACCACGGCTTTGAGCTGTCTGCCATGACTTACTCCTTTAAATTAAATCCTTTAAATCAATTACTCCAGGGCCCTTCTTTCTTGATTCACGTTGCTGCAGAAAATACAAACCATAAACCGCAAAAAGACCTTAAAATATAAGCGATTAAATTAATAATTAGTTCCCCCACCTTAGCCAATACCAATTATTCATTTCTCTCCTTTATAGCCTCTACTGCTGCAGGAGGGCAAGGCCACTCTCAGTTCACTTCCCACTGTGCACCAAACAGTCGATACCCACACTCTATCTGGCTTTGTCTCATTCAGGATGAGGTCTGTCCCCTGCTCATGTGCAAAGATTTGTGCCGCAACAGCGCCAGGTAATGACCCTCTCCAACAGTAGAGAATCTAGCCATTGCTGCTTGAGTTCAATGCAATTAACATAGCTGCATCTCTCAATCTCAGAATCCTGGGCGGTACCATTGACCAGAAACTGAACTGGAGTAGCCAGTAAATACAATAGCTGCAAGAGCAGTTAGAGATTAGGATTCCTGTGGCGAGAAACTCATCTCATGACTCCCAAAAGCCTGCCCACCATCTACATGGGTCAATTCAGGAGTATAATGCACCTCCACACACCCCTAACAGCACTGTGGGTGTACCAACACAGCTGGCAATGCACCAGGCAGCTCTACATCACATTCTCAAGGGAAATTACGATGGGCAATAAATGCTGGCCTAGCTATCGAACCCCACATTCTATGCATGAATAAAAAAAATATCTAAGCACGTGCACTTTTCTTCATGAACTTGTTTTCTTTGAAACTTCCAGCGTTGCCCTCAGTTTTTATTTTCAATTTTTTTTTATTCATTTCGATCAAAGACTGTGCTAACAATTCAGACAGAAATGTTGCCAAATGTCTAATGCAAAATAACGCCACAATTTTTAAAAAAAATCCATGAGCGTTGATAATCCAGCATGATTTCTCGAGTCTTCTTCTGTTTCACTTTGAGATCATGTGAAACAATATAACAGACTTTACAGACATAAACTTTCTGCTTACATTGCACATTTTCCTGTTTCTGTAACACTGGCAGTAATTGTGAATTTGACCTGCTCTATTACAGATCCCCTTTCCTGGCAATATATGTCCCCACACGCCGGGCCATAACTGTTTACAGATCTAAGGAGGATACAACACTTACATTGGAGAGGGGGAATTTGGGAATGATGAGAATCAGGCAAGCTTATGTTATAATTTGTTCAATATTGTTAATATTGTAATATCATTTAAACTCTGCAGCATTTTTCTCACCGTTATTTCACTGGTTTTCCACAACATAAATTGACTGATCCATTAGAATTTTAATCCTTGTTGAATGTTAATAGCGATTCTCTCAGCTATGATAAGCGACTCATTTTTAGACTACCTTTGTCAATCTCTGGCACTATCAGAGATAATTCATTCTGCATCTTTCAGACCCTTGTTCTGTATGTAAGCAAGAAATTTTCAAATTCTCCTCGCCCCTCTTGCTGTCTGACTCTAATGTTTGAGATTGCGGGATTTGCTCTGTTTCTATCAGTCTCTCGTATTTTGGTGATTGTTGGATTCATTGTGTAACTGACAAAATCTCTAATAAGAATGGAGGAAGGGGGAGAATGGAGAAATACAGGCCTGTGGGTTTGACTTCAGTGGTGGGGAAAAGTTAGAATGTATTATTAAGGATGCGATAACTGGAGATTTGGCAAGGAATGGTAAACTTGGACAAAGTCAACATGGATTTACAAACTTGACAAACTTGTTGGAGTTTTTGATGATGTTATTTGTAGAATAGATAAAAGAGATTCATTGGATGTGGTGTATTTAGATTTTCAGAGACTTTTGATAAGGTTAATACATATCCTTATTAAGCTAACTAATTATGAATAGGAGGTTAATATTTAAAATGAGAGCACGTGGGATTTTTGGGAAATGTACTAGTTTGGATTGAGAATTGGATATCAAGCAGAAGTCAGCGAGTAGGAATAAACAGATGATTCTCAGGGTGGCAAGCTGTAACTGTCCACAATGATCCGAGGTTGTTCGCAATCTATACAAATGCTTCGGATGTGGAGATCAATTGTAATATCTCTATATTTGCGAATGACACTAAACTGGTTAGGAATGCAAGTTCTGAGGAGGATGAGATGAGGCTTCAAGTGTACGTGGATACTGTATTTTAATGAGCTAGAACATGGCTAAAGGATAAGTGTGAAGTTCTTCACTTTAGTAGGAAAGAGCACAATGGCAGGGTATTTTTTTAAATGGCGAGAGGTTGGGAAGTGCTGTGTCCAAAGGGACCACGGGTTCATTTTTCATTAGTCCCTAACGTAGCATGCAGGTGCAGAAAGCAATTAGGAAGGCAAATAGTCTGTTGACGTTTCTCGCAAGGTAATTTGACTGCAAGAGTAATGATGTCTTGTTGCAGTAATATATGCCATTGTTGAGACCTCAGCTGGAGTGTTCCGTACAATTTTCGCCCCCTTATCTAGGGAAGGCTGTGTTTGCCATAGGGAGAGTGCAACAGACGTTCACCAGGTTAATCCGTATGATGGTGGGATTGTTTTATGAGGTGTGATTGGATTCATTGTGTAACTGACGAAATCTCTAATAAGAATGGAGGAAGGGGCAGAATGGAGAAATACAGGCCTGTGGGTTTGACTTCAGTGGTGGGGAAAAGTTAGAAATTTGGCACCGTCCAGTGTGAAGTCCGGCACCATCCAGCACGAGGTCTAACACCGTCCAGCATGAAGTCCAGTGTGAAGTCCAGCACCCTCAATGTGAAGTCCAGCGTGGGTCTGTACTCCATAAAGTTTCAAAGAATGAGTGATGAACTGAATGAAACTGAAAAAAAATTCTTACAGAGCATGACAGGTTGGATGTAGGTAAAATCGTTCCTCAACTGGTAAGTCTAAAACAAGGCGACATAAACTCAGGGTTACAGGTTGGCCATTTAAGACGGAGACGAATAGCAATCTGTTCCCTAAGATAGTAGTGAACGTTTGAAATTCTGAAGTACCAGGAAGAGCTGTGGAAGCGCAATCATTGAGCATGTTCAAGACGGAAATCTTAAAATTTTTGGCGACCAATGACGTCAAGGGATATGGAGGAAGTTTGGGCAAGTGCTGCACTGAGGTAGATGATCAGTCATGATCAAACTGAATGTCGGAGCAGGATCGACTGGCAGAATGACCTACTCCTGTTCCTATGTTCCTTTGTTCCTATGCCTGTAAGTGTGGACTTGTGGACTTGTCAGTCTGCCACACAGTGGATGACTGCTGGATTAATTTTGCACCCAGACATCTGGTTCTTTGTATGCATCATGTATTCCTTACCTTCCTTCAATTTGTATCTCCATTTACAAGATGGTGTTTCCAAATGTGTCTTTAATGTTGGAATATGCAATTAGATTTCCACCTAGTAAACAAATTGCTAATTGGGATAAACATGAATTCACGAGATGTGTACTTTAATCAGGTAACATCTGTGCCTTCTGAACAAATGGTACATCTGCATGAAAGAAAAAGAGAAAATGCTAGAAAATCACATCACCACAGTTGGAATTCGTCAGAAAGTAAAGAAAGAGAAATAGGAAAAAGAGAACAAAATAAAAAAAATGCTTGACAAATAGTGGCCGAGATTAAAATGGAAGTTACTGTCATGCCGTAGTCACTGTTTACAAGAGGTTATTTTACTGTCAGATTATGAATGAATTATGGCTGCTACCCAATTACTGAACCGAATTTGGCCGGTTCCTCTCGGTTTTAAATGTTTTGTTTCAGCAAAATGTCTTGGGTTCAAGCTTTCAATTCACGGCCTGAATTAACCCTCACTCTGCCTCTCACTCCGCCCTCTCTCTCTTTTCCCTCTTTTACTGGAAAACAACGTAAGATGGGCTTACTGAAGGGCCATAGCACAATCTTTGCACGTTAATATTAATTAAACATATTTAATAATGTAGAATCAGATCTATATTAATCCGACCAGAGCTGTGATTGGTTTCAGCCCCTGAATCTGGGAAACAGACAGTGACATAATGTTATCAGCTGTATACACTGTACTTCCTCATCTTAAATATCATTCAGCTCCGATCCTGCCTTAGCTCCTCTGCTGCTGAAACCCGCATCAATGCTTTTGTTCACTCTAGACCTGACTGTTGCTGTGTTCCTCTGGCCGGTCACCAATCTTGCACCCTATATATACCTGTACTCATCCAAAATTCAGCTGCCTGGAACTTCACCTGAATCACGTCCAGTTCACCAATCACCGCAGTGTTTGTTGAACGACACTGGCTCCTGGCCCGGAAATACCTCAAATTTAAAATCCTCATCCTTACTGTCAAATCCCTCCATGACTTCGCCCCTCCCTTTCTCTGGACCTTCCTCCAGGCCAACAAATCTTCTGATCTTCTGCTGTATTGGATATTCCCGCTTTTCATCTCTATTGCATTGGTAACCGTACGTTCAGCTGACCTGGTCTAAAATTCTGCACTCCCTCCCTAAAATTCGAAATCCCTCTGCACCTTAAGATGTTCCTTAAAATCTACCTATTTGACTGAGATTTTGTTACCTGACCGAATATCTCCTTTTCTGGCCCATAATTAATTTGCTTTATTTGTAATGATCACGCTCTTGTTTTGAGGCTTGAGAATCTTTGCCCTGTGCCGACTTATGCAGTCACTGATGATGGTATTGCGGTGAGCAAATCTGCCTTCCAAGCTGTTGACTCGTGTTAGATTCCCGGCTTCTCCGTTTGCTGGCTTTTAAACATCTGAATCAGAAACCCCAGCTCGGAGCTGAATTTGATCCGTTTCGGTGAGATCTTGCTCCGAAAGCACACGCACCACTAATTCTAGTAAAAGGCTTCCAACCCTTATTTATCTTCCATTTAACATGTATCTCAGGTTTGTTCCTTGTTGCTGATAATGAAGCTTTTCCCTGAGCTATAGTGTGCAGCAGAATCGAATTACTCGGATTTAGTAAAGTTCACCGATTACCTGAATATTTTCCATCTGCTACTGCCACTTTCTTATTTGAATATCGATTCCTGCAGAGAGATTGCTTTATTATTTAAATGCGAGATATTTCTCATGCTGGGAATATGAAATAATAAAATAAGGTGCTGGAAACACTCAGCAGGTCCGGCAGAATCTGTGGAGAGAGGAAGGAAGGATTCACATTTCAGCTCGATAGAAGTTTTAACGAACTGACCCGCTGTCGAAACTTCGAAAACGCCAGTTGAACCTTAGATCTTTCAGGATTTTCTATTAGAATCATAGAATGGTTATCACATTGAAAAGGCGTTTCGGGTTGTCTAATATGTGCTGGCCCTCTAAAGGAACAATTCACCGACGGTAATTCCCCATAACGCTGCAATGTTTTACTATCCATATTGGTGCGTGTTGATGTTGTAACTATCATTCTCTGGTGCTATCTGTGAGTGTAGGATTGATTCCGTCAATATCGATCTCTGATACTCTCTGTGAGCGTGGAATTGATTCTGTACGTATCAGTTTCTGGTATTCTGCGTGAGTATGGGATTGGTTATGTATCTGTCAGTGTCTGACTCACGAAGAAGCAGCTTTCAGGATGGGACGAAATACCTCATGCACGGATTTCTGCAGTGAACCAGCAAATAAAATCAATGTTTTCTGCAATTCACTTCTGTCAGTATCTGACAAAAATAACTGGAGATGGAGAGAAGGACAGAGAACAATGAAACGTGGGTGCTTGTCCCTTTTAGAAGCTCAATTTGCAATCATTCCCTGTTTGCTGTTCAGGGGGTCAAATTCACAAAGCAAACCTGCAGAAACATGGGAAGAGTGAGGGAGTTAGTGAGTCTACTTGGACGTTGCAATACTTAATATCTGACAGGGGGACTCTCAGACTCGATTAATGAAAGTGAAATACTCGGTTACTGAGGTCATTAACCGACGAACCTAACCTGCAATACCACAGGGATTACAATAGGGAAGTGGGGTTGAATATGGCATCATTCACTGGCACTGCCACTGAGTGTGAGATTGCATTGTCTTGACTCTGGTGAGTTTTCAGTGAGAGATGAGACTGCATTTCTACCTCTTCATCTGAAGCTTTCTAGGTAAAACTAGACAACAGGGTCTTCGGGACCGTCTGGGTCTCGCTGCTTGAACTCTCCCTGACTCTGTCTCTTACTCCGCCTTCTCTCCCTTTTATATTTTGTACTGTAAAACAAGGTGGTATACACTGACTGAAGCTCCAGGGCACAAACGTTGTATTTGCATATAATTAAACATATTTATGTCTGCGAATAATTTAATAACGTGAAATTAGATCTGTGTTAATCCAACATGATCTGTGATTGGTTTCCGCTCCCAAATCTGGGGAGCAGACACTCTGAGTAGAGCTGGGAAAGTACAACTAACGCCCGAGAATCCACAGCACATTTCGAGCGGAGAGGGAAGCATATCTCGGGAACTGTCAATCTGGGGACAGTTTGTCCTGTGAAAGTGCAGATGTTAACATTGTGCCAGAAAGAGAGAGTGTGTGTGAATGGGGCCAGTGACAGAAATAAAGTCCCCGTGTCTCTGTGTTGGTTCTCATCATCTGACTTTTCTGTCCCCCTTGTGTAAACCAAAGTGATTTCCCTGTTATTGGATCAACCTGCTGCCTAACACAGCTCCTAAGTGAGAACGAAATGGAAATATTCAGTTGATTTTAAAATTTAAGTAGGAAAATAGAGAACATGTCAGCGAATGGGTGAGAGCGAACGAGCAGTGCCACAACAAAGTAGGTTCAAGTCGAAGCTGAAGATTTTTCAGCGAATGAGGCCTTTTCAAAAGCAACCATTCTGCTCTCAGAGACAGGAACGACATTTTCTGGCTCTCTGGACTGCCCAATTCTCAAAGGTATTTCGTGAGTTTAACAGCAGAAAGAAACACAATGATTCATGCACTAGCGCACCCAGATCCCTCCGCATCGCCGAGCTCTGCAGTCTCTCACCATTGACATTGCATGCCTCTTTTTTGTTCTCCCTGCCAAAATGGACAATTTCACATTTTCCTACTTTATACTCCACTTGCCAGGCCTTTGTCCAATCACATAACCTATCCTTATGTCCTCTTCACAACTTACTTTCGGATCTATATTTGTGTCATACTTACTTTCCTGCCTGCCTTGATGGACGTCCAAGTCTCACTTGTCATTTTTCGAAATACTGAACTAAAATATTTCTGTTCAGGGAATGTTGTGAATGGGACGTTTGCCCTCCCATTAAAGTTTGAATGCTATATCAGAAATAACCACTATACTGGATTTTAAAGCATGGAAGTTTTACCTCGTGCCATTCTCCTGCCTTCTCTCAGTAACCCTACGCATTGTTTGCTTTCCAATCATCATCTTATTTCCTCTTTCTCCTGGGCAGGAAATATGAATACAGCCTGTGCTTGGGAAGGTTGGTATTAGAGGAGTGACTTCTGCATCTCCCAGGCATACCATATAGAAGGCCGCAGTGAACTTGAGCCCATTTGACAGGGTGAAACTAAGTTATTGCATAGACTTGGGGAACTAACAAACAAGTTAAGAGTGTAAAACTGGCCAGAAAACTGCTTAAAAACTCACTCTACCAAAGTACTTCTTCAATCCGTTTGCGTAGGCATGCGTGTCAAATATGTCAATGTCAACAATTTTATGCTGAACTCAGGTACATGATCTATGTTTGCAAAGCACAAGCAATGATCATTGCACTCTTAAAGAGGCAGACACTAAAAGCTGCCATAAGCTTGGTACAAATAATCAATTTAGTCAGTCCTATTCATTGTGAATTGACTTTTTTTCTGAGACATACGGATGTTACATTTGCAGAGTTAAGGAAGGAGCAGAAGAAAGCCCAGCAACCTGTTGATCTGCAGCTAAGCGCAAAAAAGGTGAAGAAAGTGAAAACCAAGGGCAGGGTCCAGCCTCCTGCCGCTGGACCCCATGGCACCAGGGGTGGCCCTCCCCAGTAAAAGGGAAACAGTCTAATTAACACGGACCTCGTTTGGATATTAGCCAACTGCTGTGTACAGGCATTATTGCCAACCTGGAGAATGAGGAGTGGGATAAATCATCTACCACCAGGACAGTGTCAACATCCACCAGTGGCACCGAACAGTCAGCATGTGTGAAAACGGACAATCTATACAGTGACAGAGGAAAGGAGCTGACTGAGCCAGCCAGGGGGAAGGAGGCCAGGCAGCATAAGGCTGAGGCTCAACGTTTAGCTACCAGTAAGAATGAAAACAATCACGTCAGGTCAATCACTCATACAGCCCGTCACCAGCTGCATTCAGTCACATCACGATGAGCTTCAAATTGTAACAGTTGAACCTAGATGGGTGGGAAATGGACAAGAACGGACCATTATCACAGCTCCATCACTACTTTACCAATCTCCATATATACCAGGGTCTGCTATTGAGGTTTGGCAGGTGGGCCATCACATTCGGCCCTACCCTATACCCTGGGTGAAATGCAAGACCTGGGGCAGGAGAATTGTATCCTGCCTGCAGAGGACGAGAGACTGCGGGCCCAAAGTAACAATTAGGGCAGGAAACGAACATGTTCTCTATGTGACAAACTGGGTAATAGTTTTCTGTGCTATGCTGCACTTCACGCTAGAGGGTGTGATAGCTCTCTCCCTGCTCATTATGATATATTGTATGAGGCATCTGAAATCAGTGTTGTGTGAGCTTGGAATTGGCCACCCCTAACCCTGGAAGATAGTCTGCAATTGAATATAATGTGACGTATGTTGATCATCACCCTATCCACTGCACCCACATTCAGCAACCTTGCCACCCCACACCCACCCCGTGCCTGCTGTACCTTTAACCCTTGGATTCCTCTTGGCAGCCAGAAAAAGTAAGCTGTGACTTTCCTATTTCAATTGAAACTGTAAATTTTGGAAAGCTACAGTTCATGCGGGATACTGTTGAGGGCAATGGTGACACTGACAGTAGGCCTGAAGATATAAAGTGGGTGAGCAGTCATGGAGTCCTCTCTCCATTACGTGAACACAGGTCTCACTGAGAAGCCACATCATTTTCTCATGCATGACTTCCCTTGAACATGTCCACAAGCAGTGGATCAAAAAGACCAGAATTTATGCCAATTAGATGGCTTCTCTCTTTTGTAACGCTCCTGGATTAGTAATCTAATCAATAATTAGTAAATTAGTCATCTAATCCATTCTATCCAGACTGAAATGCTTACAACCAGCTTCTAGCACAAACATTGGACAGGATTGCACCAACAGCTGGCCATACAAATGTATACTCTTCCCTCATGCCACAGGTGTCGAACTCAGAATTAATCGCATTTGGAATACTGTAAGCAATATACACCTGCATAATTATAATAATTAATAATCGTATTTATATTATATATAGTGTTCACAAAAGTCTGAGTCACCTAAATGTGAATAATTATCGTTTTGTGTAAAAACAATCAATTATATATAAAACAACAAACCACAATCATGAACTGTGTGACAGAGAAGGGGAGGGAACAATTGAGATGTTGTGAGAGAGAGTCACCCATTGGTGCCAGAGGACTGGAGGATTGAAAATGTTACATCCATATTCTGAAAAGGGGAGAAAGGTCAACATTCCTGTTACAGGCCAGTCAATCTAACGTCAGTGTTGAGGAAAATTTCATAAAAACATAATCCAGAAATAAATAAATTGAAACAAATAAATACCTGGGAGAAGTACCCTGCAGTCAGTTCTTGTTGAAAAAAGTGACAATTGTCTGTCAAGTCCATATTGAAATGACGGTAACATTCAATGATTGTATTGAAGCACCTCTTGGTCCATGTGTAAAAGTTGAATATGATTGCACTTTTTGTAATGGCCATTGTGAAATGTTTTGTGGTATTCTTTCAGATAGTTTATGAATAAATGATATCTTCCAAAGGGAAACAGACAAGTGTGACATCACAGGACACCACGAGAGAGCGACGGAGAGATCAGAACCAGTGCAAGTGCGGGAAAGCTACACAAAGTGACGTCACCACAGAGGTGCGAGCTGATTGCTGAGTAGTGGGTAAGTGTTTTACTCCAGTTTAACATCGATGAAGAGAAAGAAACGTAAGGTTTCTAGTATTTTTTATTTAAACTACGCAAATAATGTAACTAATTTTTACTGTTTTTAACTTAAAGTAAGGGGCTTTATATTCAACTAGAGTCATGGCAGTGCATCTCAGGTCCGTGTTATTTACCACCTGCCTAGAAGCACCTTGCGCTCTGACCAATTGCGTGTGCAGCAAGTTTTACCTGCTGAGAGGTAACTGAGTTCCGCGTTTCGAGAAGTACGATGTCATTGCTTTCACAGAGACATGGTAGGCAGAGGGGGCAGGATTGGAAGCTCAAGATTACAGGATATAGAGTCCTCAGGCGAGACTGGGAGGGAGGTAAAAGAGGAGGGTGTATTGCAAGGGTCAAGGAATCAATCACAGCAGTAAGGCGGGATGACATCTTAGAAGGCTCCTTAAATGAGGCCATACATGGGAAGAACTTAAAAATAAAAAAAAAAATGAGCATTTACATTGTTTGGAGTGCAGTATAGTTCTTCAAAGAGTCAGGGAGAAATAGAACAGAAGACATGCAAATTTCAGGTAGGTGTAAACTAATAGAATAGCAATAGTTGGAATTTGAAATTCCCCAATATTAATTGTGTTAGTCATAGTGTAATTGGCTTTAGAGGGAGCGGGATTTTAAAATGTATCCAGCAGAACTTTTTAAAGCCAGTACGTAGAAGATCTTAAAAGAGGTCGTGGACTTAATATATGGAAAATAAGCTGGGCGATTGGTAGAGGTACCAGTGAGGGCACATTTTGCAGATAATAATCATAACACTGTTAGATTCAAGGTTATTAGGAAAAAGGACAAGAATGGGCCAGAAATCAGAGTTCAAAATTGGGGGAAGACTAATTTTAATAAGATCCGATATGATCTGGCCAGAGTGGACTGGCAGCAGTTACGTTTCGGTGTTCTGCGTCAGAGCAGTAGGACTCACTCAGGAAGGAAATAAGGAGAGTAATGGAACAGCATATTCCAGTAAAGACAAAGGGCAGGATCACCAACTCCAGGGAACTCTGGATGTCGAGGGAAATGCTCGATTGGATAAAGATGAAAAGGGAGGCTTATGGCAGATACCGAGGGCACAAAACAGTTGACGTTCTGGAGGAGTACAGAATGTGTCGGGGGAACTTAAAAAGGAAATTAGGACACCAGAAAGGGGGCATGGAAATACATTGGCAGGTAACATAAAGGAAAATCCAAAGTTTTTTTTTTTTTACAGGTACATTAAGAGTAAGAGGATAACAAGGGAAGAAGTGGGGCCCATTAAGGGCCATAGTGGTAATTTCTGTGTGGAGCAGGAAAAGGTGGGTAGGGTACTAAATGAATATTTTGTGTTGATGTTCACAAGTGAGAGGGACAATGTGAGTATGGATATCAGGCAGAAGGACAGTGATATAATGAAGGCAATTAGCAAAGAAAGGAACGAAGTTCAAAGTGGTCTGGCAGGCTGAAAGGTAGCTAAACCTCCAGGCCAGGATTAAATGCATGTCGTCCTTTGAGGGAGGCAAGGGAGAAGGAAGCAGGGGCGCTGGCAATAATTTTCAATGCCCCTCTGGGCACAGGAGAGGTGCCAGAGGACTGGAGGACAGCCAATATGGAACCTTTATTCAAGAAGTAAGTAAGGGATAAGCTAGGTATCTAGAGGGCAAATAGTCTAACCTCAGTGGTGGGGAAACTATTTAATGTAATTCTGAGGGACACAATTATTCTACAGTCGAAGCGGAAGGGGTTAATTAAGGACATTGAACGTTGCTTTGTTGAGACCAATTTGATTGAATTTTTCGAAGAGGTGACCAGGTGTGTAGATGAGGACAATGCATTTGACGTAGCCTACTTGGACGTCAGCAATGCTTTTGTTAAGATACTGCATGGGAGACTGTTAACGAAGGTAATAGCCCATGGCATCCAAGGCAATTCTGAATTGACGGAGGTGCAGGAAGCCCGAAGGGTATTTTTGTGACTGGATGCCTGTGTCCAGTGGGGTTCCACATGGACCAGTGCTGGGTCCCTTGCTGCTTGTTTTATATATGAACGATTTTGACTTGAATGTAGGAGGGTTGATCAGTAAGACAGCAGATGACACGCAAATTGGTGGGGTGGTAAATAGTGAGGAGGATAACCTTAGATTACAGGAGGATATAGACGGGCTGGTCAGATGGGCTGATCAGTGGCAAATTGAATTTAATGTGGATAAGTGTGAAGTGATGCACTTTGGAAAGACAAACAGGGCACGAAAAAAATACAATGAATGGTAGCACCGTGTGAACTACCGAGGTACAGAGGGACCATGGCGTGCATGTCCCCTGTTCCATTAAGGTAGCAGGACAGTTAGATACGGTGGTTAAGAACGCATATGGGATACTTGCCTTTATTAACTGAGGCATAGAATATAAGACGTTATGCTGAAAATGTATAAAAAGCTAGTTAGGCCACAGCTGGTATATTGTGTGTAGTTCTGTAATCCGCATTGTAGAAAGGATGTGATTGCACTAGAAAGAGTGCAGAGGATGTTCCCAAAGTTGTTGCCTTGGCTGGAGAGTTTTAGTAATGAGAATAGATTGTATAGACCAGGGTTATTTTCCCTGGAGCAGGGGAGATAGAGGGGGACAAGATTGAGATGTATAAAATTTTGAGTATCGTACATAGGGTAGACAGGAATGAATTTTTCCCATTGGTGGAGCGATGATTAACCAGGGTGCAAAGATTTAAGGTAAGAGGCAGATGGTTTAGAAAGGATGTCAGGAATGTTTTTTCACCCAAAGTGTGGTGGGAAACTGAATGTCACTGCCTGAAAGTGTGGTGGAGGCAGAAACCCTCATGAGACGTATATGCAGGAGCACGTGCGATGCCATGGCATACTAGGCTATGGGCCTAGTGCTGGATTAGAATAGTTAGGTACTTGTTTGACAGGCACAGACTCGATGGGCCGAAGGGAATATTTCTGTTCTGTGGTCCTCTATGACTCTTTGCCTCTATAAAAAATCAGAGGTCTGGCAATATTGGCAACTTTCCTGAAGTTTCGCATGAGTATTACATGCGCAGATCTCACTGTCGGCCACAATTTCTCATTGAGTAATGGAGCCACTATACCTAAAATGAATGCTTCATGATATAACTGAACTGACCATAGGACAATTAAATTTATATTGTTCAACGAATCTTTCAGTTTGTGGCTTATTAATCATCATAATTCCAGATTGGAATTGAGAAACAGTGAGTTCTGGAAGACAAGGTATCCTGTCCTCCCGGCATCTGAGACCATTGAATGAAGCCCACAGGCCCTGCAATTCAACATTGGACCAACTTTTCAACTTCGTTTGTTAATGCTTAAAATAAAATGTAAGTTTCCCTAATTCGGCTGATCCTTTTGGGGCATTATTATTAGTATAATGGCTAGTATCCCTGCTTGTCACGCGCGAGACTGGGGCTCATTCCCCTGACAGGCAGGCAATTTTTTACTGTTTAACAAAGAAAGCCAACGATTTTGGGGATAGAATTGGAAATTGGTTGACATAAAGGAGACAGTGAGTGCAGATAAAGGAAACACGGTTACATTCATACATCCAGAGATGCGACAGTCCCTTAAGAGGAAGGGACATTTATGGAGCACAGAAACAGACCTTTCAACCCATTGCATCGGTGCCAGCCTCAAGCGCAAATCTATTCAAATTCTGTTTTCCAGCACTTGGCCCGCAGCCATCTAGGCTGTGGCGTTTAAAATGCTCATCTAAATACTTCTTCAATGTTGTGCGGGTTCCTGACTCTACCAGCCCATCATGCAGATTCCAACCACCATCTGGGTGAAAGCATTTTTCCTCAATTTCCCTCTAAACCTCCTGCACCTTCCCTTAAATCGATGACCACTAAATATTGACAAATTCGCTAAGGGGGAATGTTTCTTCCTATCAACCACATCTGTTTCCATCATAATGGTGTATAACTCGATCATGTCCCCTCTCAGCCTTCTCTCCTCTAAGGAATATAATTCTAACGTATCCAGACTCTCTTAATAGCTGAAACACTGCAGCCCAGGCAATGTCCCCCGTTTTGTCACTTCTGCACCCTCTCTACTGCGATCACATTCTTCCTATAATGTGGTGATCAGAACTCCATATAGTACACCGGATGTGGCCTAACTAAACAGCTCCAACATTAATCCACGTGCTACTGTATTCAATGCCTCGGCTAATAAATGCAATGATCCCATATGCCTTCTCAACTACCTTAGCTGCTGCCTTCAAGGATCTATGGACATATACTCAAGGTCCCTCTGATCCTCTGTACTTCCTATTGTGCTATTGTTCAGTGTCTATTCCCTTGTTGTGTTAGTACTCCCAAAAAGCCTCACCTCGCAGCTCCCTGACTAGAGATGCATCACATTTAATCCATTCGCTCAAAGCTTGTAAACACGAATAATTCATCCAGGTCAATTAGCCAATATTGATTTGTTAATAACTGAACAAACTGCAAAAACAAGTGATCAACAAACTCAGTCAAATGGGTGAAATGTATTTTAATTTTAAAAAATGATATGTTTTGGAAGAACACCCATGAGCATTAACGGGGTTTTGCTGAATTGGATGTATCCACAGAAGCCATCGCAACAGAACTCGCCTTGTAATCTTCGGATAAAATTACATGACAAACCAATGTCAGGCGCCTTCTGCATTTTGCTATGCGACAACCGCATCACTGAGGCAGCAAATGTCAATAACGTTTTTCCATTACATTCAGTCATCTGAATCAGAAGGTTGACAGCACACATTGCCCCTTGTCCTGATCCACGCCTGGAGCTGAATTTGGACTGTTTTCTATGAATATTGCTTGATATTGTGCTGTCTGTACAGGGAACCACGATGTTCACTGGAGGAAAGTAGCGGACACCACATGGCAGGAAGTGGAGTAAATATTTTCAATTTCACAAGAACAAGGTATTTATGTCATCTGTCTATCTGTATAAGAAATAATCAAGGTGCTTGATCCGGAGTCGGAACACATCTGAACATTTCCCAATATACTGTAATATTTAACTGACTGTCTCTATTACTGACCTCATTTCCCTCTTGCTTACAGCGAACCCATTGACAGTCAAGATCCTTGCAGAAGAAATTGAGGTACTTCCAAATGTACTTCTGCCTATATGATGTCCATGACAACAGCAGATAACCTGGGCATGTTCTTCAACCAAGAGTTGAAATTAAACAACATGGAACGTTGGCTATGTATCAATTAGCTTACTGCTTACACTGCATTCTCCAAATTACAAAGAAGATATGTACGTCCTGACGAAGCTGTTTTTATTTTATGAAGAAATGTTGCAGATTGGAGAGAACTGACAATTCGATTTCATCAACAGCAGCTCATTGATATTTTTAATTATTACCCTTGTACTGACCTCTGTATTATGAGAAGCAATTGTGCCTACTGCTGAGTTATAGGCATATCTCCTCACGGGGCACATCTGACTGAGGTAGGGACAAAAATTGGGACAAAGATATGGGTAAAAACCTGATACTTTAAAAAGCTCCCAAGTTACAGAAGTGGCTGATGAAGAAAGCTCTGTCGATTATTAATCCTGAGTGATAGCCTGATAAGAAAATTCAGCAATGTGATCCAGAAACCAATAGTATCATGTTCGGGAAAATGAACAAATTCACAGGTAGAAAGTTTACAACACCTGTACATAGGCTAAAAATAAGTTATTTTACAGATGATTGCAACACTGTAAAAGTGTTTTTTTTTTAAAATATTCGCACTTAACTGCTTATGCTGGAACAATTAAATAGAATTCTGAGAGCTGTAGAGACATTTCATTTTATGCCCTTATTACCAAACGTCTTCAATCAGCAGTAAAACGCCTTCAGTTTCTCATCCATTACATTCGTTAAAACAGAGACATTTCATGGACTGGAGAAATCACTTACCAAAAAAGGTTGGTTTCAAAATAGGAGCAACTTGGTCCATTCCATTTAGTGACCTACACTCAGTACAATTGCACACTGATAGTCACTCCCTTTAAATACATGTTCGCTGTGGTCAAGTATTCCACTCTGATTAGTGAACATCACAGCGTATAACAATGCAAAGGCAGATATCCCCCATAATACACAGTTACTCGCGTGAGGTATATCAACCTGGCCACGCTGCGTACAGTTCTACTGTGAAAGACACTTCCAGTAATATATTGTCTCAAGAGTCAGGTATTCCACTCTGATTAGAGTAGTTTTACTGTGACTCCGACTAATACATTCCTTCACTTAGGTGTGACTTAACATTACTTGACATTCCACTCAATGCATTAACCTGATAATTCATAGAGCTCATGAGTTACAAGCAAATTCTTACTGTCAGTTCAGGAAAAAGAATAAAACCGCACAGATAGTTCAAAACATTTGACTTCAGACAATGCATTAACTGATCGGGTGTCTGCATAACGATGATCCCTGGATCAGCATGTAAAATTATCAATTACACATTAACATCATAGAGAAGCACACACGCATACTTACACATCTTCAAATGTAATTGCGACTTACCAGGAACACCAATGACGGCAATTATCACTTAGAATATTTTAATGATAATTTCAAATATTTCAAACGGTCCCTTTCAGAATCGGCCCCTGACCACTGCGGACAATCTCCCTGTACTAAACTCGGAGGTCATACATCCCCACAATCTTAATGTATATTCTATGCGAAGACCTCAGAGATATAGAGATTGCAACAGCGTTCAAGTTTGTTCATTAAATGCTTGGAATAATAATTTCGAGCTATGTCCCTGTAGTGAGAGAATAGATTTATTTTTAAGATTCTTAACTTAATATCGAATGTTATCGTTTTTTCTTCAGGGCTGTTCCAATACACTCGTGAATGCACATACGAACACGCGGGCATACAATTTAGGAACAGCACGAGGCCACTCGGCCCTTCCAGCTTACTCCGCCATTCAGTGAGCTAATGGCTGATCTGACTGTTACCTCCCGCCTACTCGATAACTGTTCATCCCTTTGTTTGTCAATAATTTACCTATCTCTGCCTTGAAAACATTCAAAGTCTCTCCTTTCACTGCGTTTTGTGAAAGGAAGTTCCAAAGGCTCACTACACTTTGGGAGAAAAAAATCTTCTCACCTCTGCCTTATCACGGCCACATCTTATTTTTAAACAGTGACCCCCAGCTATAGATTATGTCACAAGATGAAACGGCATCTCCATAGCCACCCTGCAAATATTGCCTGTGATCACGTATATTTCAATCAAGTCACCTCTTACTCTTCTAAACCTCAGCTAATATAAGCCTACCCTATCGAATCTTCACTCATAAGACAATCTGTCCATTCCTGGCATTAGTTTGGTAAACCTCCTCTGAGTTGCTTTTAATGCAATGTCAACCTTCGTAAACATAAGCGGACCAGTACCGTACACAGTACTCCTGATGTTTTCTTACCAATATCCTGTACAACTGAAGCATAATGCCTCTACTTTTGCTTTCAATTCCCCTTGATATAACCAATAACATTCTATCAGCTTTCCTAATTCCCTGCTGTACCTGGCCACTAGCCTTAAATGATTCATTCAATCGGCCAACCAGGTTCTTCTGAATCTCAGCTCAGCAATACCTCACCATTTATATAATGTCCTTCGTTTCTAGTTTGTTTTTCTGCCAAGATGGACAATTCACATTTTCCCTAATTATATTCCATTCGCTTGCTATATCTATAGCCCCGTGTAGCGTCCTTATGTTCCCTTCACAAAGTACTTTACAATAATTTTTTCTTTCATCGGTAAATTGAGCAACAATGCATCAAGATACTTCATCAACACCAAATATACAAATAATAAAAAGTTGAGACCCAGCACTGATCCCTGTGGGATACCACACGTTACATCCCGCCAAAGAGAACAAAATACACAGTAATGACCACTCTCTGCTTCCTGTTAGCTAGCCAATCTTCTATCCCCACCAATATGTTATTCACATCAAGATGAATTTATTTTTTTCGACAATAACTTTTGATGTGGCACTTCTGGAAATCTGAGTACAGTACATCAACTGATTGTCTTTTATCAACAGCACATGTGGCTCCTTTGAAAAAGCTCTCATAAATTGCTTAAACATGATTTCACCGTCACCAAATCATGTTCGCTCTGCCTGATTGCCTTGTTTTTCTCTAGGTGCCCTGGCATGACATCTTCAATAATAGCTTCTAACGTGTTCACCATGAAAGATGTTAAGTTAATTGGCCTGTATCTTCCTGTTTTCTGTGTTCTTCCATTTTTGAATTAATAAATTGCTTTTGCTATTTTCCAATGTACTGGTGCCTTCCCCGACTCCAGGCAGTTTTGAAAAAATAAAATCATTGCACCAAATATCTCATGAGCCAGTTCTTCCAAGAGATCAGGATGACGATCATCATGACACGAGGACCTATCAGCCCACAGCTCAAACAACTTGTTTTTTAACAATTCCCAAGTGATTGTCATTCTTAAGAGTTCCGCCCTCCCATAAGAATTCCTGCCTTACAGCTACTTCCGGGATATTACTTATATCCTATAATGTAAATCAATGCAAAAGATCCGCTTAATTCATCTGTCTTCTATTAATTGCCCAGATCCACATCCTGTTGGAGTAAAGCTCCCTTTGTTAAGTATTTACTTATTTAGGTCTCAACAGAAACTCATATGATGGTTTTTATGTCTCTAGCCAGCATTCTCCAGTACTCTAATTGTTTTCTTCGTTATTGATAGTTTTCTCATTATTTGCTGAGGTCAATGTTCTGTCCAACATTCTGATCTATCACCGGTCTTTGCACAATTCTACTATTTTTCTTCACATTTGACGCTGTTTTTATCCTTCTTACTCAATCATGCATGGTGAGTCCTTCCCTTGGATTTTTCCTTTCTTGTTGGAATGTACTCTATGTATTCTGAAGTATCCCATTAAATATCTGGCACTGCATCTCTATTGATGTAACATTTAACCTAATTTGCTAGTTCGCTTCAAAAAGCTCTGCATTCATTGCCTCATAAATATCCTTATGTAATTTAAAATATCAGTCTTGGACCCATTCCTCCGTCCATAAATCTGAATGTAAGATTCAATCATATTATGATCACTTCTACCCAAGGCTGCCTTCACTATGAAGTTATTATGTAATCCTACCTTGTTGCACTACACCAGGTTTTAAATATCCTGCTCTCTGGTCGACTTCATCCTCTAAGATGTAGCTGCCACCTTTAAGTGTGGACATTTCGTTAAGTGATTAAAGTCGAATATGTATGTATACTTGCTGTTGATGACAGCTAATAAAGTGTCTGAAGAACATGTAACCCCACATGCTGATACAAAAACACGATCCAATACAACACGTAAAACTAATACACTGTTGGAAACCAGAGTAAACACACACTGTACTTGATACAGATCTTTCAACAAGTACGGACCCTCTAACAGGTAAAGACTCTCCAACTAGCACAACCACACCATTGATACAAACCCACCAACCAATACACGCCCAACAACCAGTGCAAAATGTGCAATGGATAAAGGCCCTCGATGCCATATCGACCAACAAATGATGGAGATGCACCAATCAATCCATAGCTCCCTATTCGTTACAGCCAAACAAGTTGCTGCAGCAAGTTGAATGAAAAAGAATCTCAAATAGACACAACAAGACAAAATGATTGATAACCAGAAACGAACAGTGCCCTCAGGCTAGTCCTGGAATGAATCTAGTCTCTGACATTAATAAAGTCACTCAAACTGACCTCCAGAAACGGGATGCAGCGTTAAGGTTTCCATATCAATTCTGCAAGGTTGACTCCTCTGGATGAGTTTCTCTATTTCCTTCCTTGTTTGATTTGTAAGTCATAGTAGCAGGAGGAAGGCACTCAGCCTCTCGAAGCTGTTTAGCAATTAAAGAAGATCAGGATTAGTCCACTATCGGAAAACCATAATCCCACTCAATACACGTATCCCCCAAATGTCTTTGTGTCCAAACACTATCGATCTCAATGTGCAACCTGTTCAATGACTGAGAATCCACAGCTTTCTAGGAAACAAGATCCGAAAAGTTGGTAACCATCTGAGTGAATGGCCCTCTGTTCTGGATTTTCCAGTAAGGGAGAAACAGCCTCACAGCATTTGTCCCGTCAAACCCTTCAATAATTTGGTATACTTCAGTGAGATCGGCTCTTACACTTCTAACCTCCAGGGTACATCGTCACATTTTAATCAATCTCTCGTAATTGGTGAGTATTCTCATTACTGGGATCAATTCATGGCACCTTTGTTGGACATTTTTTAAGGGATCGATCTCTTTCTTTGGATATGGAAATTGAACGTGTGCACAGTTGACCCTGAGATTCTAGGAAATCTGTGTGGAGATATCTTCATTGTGACTGACTCAAACATGGTCCAGGTCGTGAAACTCAATCCACACACTTCTTCCAAATGTAAACGCTTCCAACGGAAAACTAAATACTACAAGCTCTTCGCCCAACCCTCCGTTTTCTTCATTTGGACGACAGTAACGGGACATCCCTGGTAGGGATGGGCAGCCATGCAGTGGGTGAGAGAGGGCAGATGTCTTCACGGGAACTGTCCATGATCTGGAAAGCCTGGAACCCCGGTAATATCGCATGGTCTGCCTGCTCCCCTGGGTGAGGCTCTTGGAGCCCGATTTCGATTGGGTGGAAGTCATTGACCCAGAAGGCACCATTACATTTGGAGCACTTGCGCTACCACACGCTGTCCCGGTGTCTTGATACACTCGGAACAGGAAGCATGTAACACCTTGATCAGCAAGGTGTCCTTCTTCCCCATACTAAAACATGGGAAGGCTTGAGCCAAGTTGTGAGAAACACGGGGTGAGATTTATCAGGCAAGTTTTTACCACCTCGAAAAAAGTCACCCCTGTATAAAATGCCTCTGAAATGTCAGTAAAGGGCCAAATCTTAAAGAATGGATTGCGTCTGCCTCATGAAACACATGTGGAAATGACCTTGACCCACTATCGAGTTAATCCCAAGAAAATAGACGAGTCAAAACTACCCAATTGAACGCTTTATAATATGGAGTCCTTGCTCTACGTCGTCTGGGAGTTTTTGAAATGACAGTGTAGATGGGGCATTAATCTGTAGCTTCACAACTGCTCCACCTGCACTGGAAATGTTTGTGCCAGCAGTGTGCTGGGAGTTTTAGTTTGACGAGTCTTTGCATGACTCAATGTCGTTTAAAAGAGTGCCTAATTTTGAAGCGCTGTATTATTTATTTGCTGAATCAATTGGTGATTTTGAACGAGATTCGGGAACTTTATTAGTTGAATGCTGCAATGAATGATGATAAATGATCTACTATTCATCTCTTAACTCAGTGTCCACATTTAAAGAGCGCAGGTACGTCCCAGAACACAATAGAGTAGCCCTGAGAGAAAAATTCAAACATTTGAAATTGAATTAATGAATAGTTACTGTCGAGTGAAGGTTAGCACTGAAACAATATCAGATTTAGAGATCGTGCTCATTGTGCTTTGTTGGCAACATCATTCCTGGGAGAACGGTGCTTCTAATTATATTGATCAAATAATGTGATCAGAATTATCCTGGGAATGGACTTTCACTACTGAAATAAATATACTCTTCCACAAACGAGTACCAACCCATGTCGTCATCTGTTTGTTCATTTAAATTAAAATAAATGAAGTATCTTACAACCTCGTTATCTCCATGGTGATTCCACAGGGTATAAAAAATAGGCTTCACGAATCTATCACCTCAGAATGTAATACAAAGAGATTCCTGCAGAACGAAGGAAATCACATCGCACTGAAAATGCACGAAGCATCAACTAATATCGGGAAAAGATTCTACACAATCCTCGCCATCATTGGTGTTCCTGGTAAGTGGCTATGTCCATTGAATTTGTATAAATTTATATGTGAGATGCTCTCAGGTTATACTCTGACTGATAATGTTCCATGCTGATCTAATGTTTACTGTTATACAGACAACTGGTCAGTGATAACGTTTGCCGAAGTCAAATGTCGTATATTATTTCCGTGGAATGATTTCATTGCCTAAACTGGAAAATTTACCTTGTTTGTAATTTGAAATTTTAAATAATTATAAGCTTACTGCTTTATGAGGAATATGTTACACATTTCACGCAGCCCCCAACGCAGGCAATTCACTGCGGGAAGGCAATTCTGGTTGCATATGTTAGTGTGTAATTGTACTGAGTGTAGTTCACGACCCAGAGTGGAATACCTGACCCCAGTGATCATTTATTGCTTAGGCTATCTGTCGGTTTAGAAATTAGCTGAGTGAGGGTCACTACATGGAATAAACAAAGTTAGACCTATTTTGGAAGCATGCTTTTTTCATGAGTGGTCTCTGGAGGAGCCTTTGTGGTTTACCGATATAACAGTTTGAAAATAAGAAGCGTTTTCCTGTTGGAGGAAGATATTAATGAGTGCATAAAGGGAAAGATCTCAACATTTTCCTCTTTTCCAGTGAACTACTCTTCCAGAGACAGATAACAAGTAGTTACTGATATTTAACCAGCCGACAGAACTGTTACAGTATTTCAATCCTCTGTATAATGACTTATTGTTATTCTGTGTATAGTTACTGTAAACACTCTACCTGTTTAAGTGTGAATTAGTTCCCCTCCCCTGACATAGTCCGGAAAATCTATAGTTCATGAGTGATGAATTTCTTCTACGTTTATGTATTTCTTCTTTAATGGTATGTGGGTATAGCTGCCTCGGCCAGCATGTATTGCCCATCACTAACTCTGCTTCGGATGGTGGAACTGATCTGCCTTCTTGAACAATTGCATTCCATCATGGTGCATGTACACCTACATTAATGTCAATAAGATATTGCCAGAATTTTAATGGAAAGATAAATAAGGATGATATATTTCCAAGTCAGGGCGTTGTTTGGCTTGGAGCAGAATTGTCAAATGGCTCTGTCCCCATGTATCTGCTGCTCCTTTCCTTCGAGGTGATAGTCGCATGCATTTGGAAGTAGCTGTCGATAGAAACTTGGCAGGTTGCTGCAATTCATCTTGTAGTTGGTAAACACTGCTGCAATTGTTTCAGTAATGGAGGGATTGCATCTTGAATATGACGGATGGTGAGCAATTTAAGGCTGATATTTTGTCCTGGAAGGTATTAAGATTGTTGAGTGTCATCGGAGCTGCACTCATCCAGGCAGGTGGATGGTGTTTCATCAGACACCTGACTTACAGATGGTACACAGGCTTTTGTGAGTCAGGAGGTAAGTTACTTGCCGCAGAGTTCCCAGCCTCCGGTCTCATCTTTCAGAAACTGTTCTAATCTGGCTGGCCAAAATCAGTTTGGTTTCGACGGTAACCCCAGGAGGTTTAAATTTGCGGGTTTCAGAAATCGTGATTCTATTGAATTTCCAGGGAATATCGTTGGATTTCCTCCTATTGGAGTTTGTCATTATCTGGCACATATGTTGCCTGAAAATTGCTTTGTCCGTTTCAACCTATTCAAAACCCTTCTCCAGATCTTCGGTGCATATGCACATGGACAACTTCAGTGTCTGACGAGCTTCTAATGATGATAAGCACTGTGCAATCATTAGCTAACATCCGATTTCTGACCATAAAGGTAAGGAAGTCCGTTGACGAAGTAACTGAAAACTGGTTGGGCCTAGGAAATGAAACAACAGCGAGTGATCTTATTCATGAGCTAGCTAGACCCCGGAATGAAGCCTGTCTCGGTAATCATATGATATTTTGTCGTAAAAGCGAGGAAGCACAGTTACTGAATTCAAAATCAAAGAACTCCAGGAACACGTTTAAAATCAAAATAAGTAAAGAAAGTAAAGATAAAACAAAAACAGATGCACATAACTTAAAAGTTACACAGTTAAATCAGCCTTACATAACAACTCTCAGAACATGCTTAGTCAAAAGCACACAATTAAACTACCTTTTCTTTAACAATCCCTTATAGATTTTGGCCATAACAAGTCAGTAAATATTACCCAGAAATTGAATTGTCATTTAAATAAAGGTACACCTCACGTTTTCGCAATCTTCTCTGATGTGGATTCCAAGAGGAGGTTCATAAACAAGCTGTTGCCTAAAATTTAGACTCCTCTTTCTTAGCAGTTGGTGGTTGTCTTCTTTTCAAATCTTTCACAGCTTTTCAGCACTCCATCGCGCAGAACCTGCCTTCAGTCACGCCCCTGCCCAACCACCCCCACCCCCCCCACCCCACCACCACACACACACATACAGGCACACACCTCCCCCATAGAATCTCCCAGAGTCAAAAGTCCCTTTCATCTCAGAATCCATTGTCCTCTAACCTGTCTGAAACACCAATTCTCCATTAATAGATCTTTCATGCCTTCTGTTTTTCGGGTCACTAAAATTCAAGACGCCTTTCTCTGCTTACTCATGGAACCGCTGTAAAATGCAAATGTTCCTTGTTATCCCTGAAATCCCTTTTGAAATTCAACAACTGATAAAGAAGTTTCGCCACTTATCCCAGAATTCAAATTTTTGACCCAACCTATTTACTTGTAACTCAGTTCTTCCATAACCTCCCATTACAAAGGCACAAGCCTAACACCTTTTACTTTCAATCTCTTAAACCTCACAGCCAAACTGCACCTAATAGCCTTCCCCCAGTTCAACGACGCCCCCCCCCCCTCCACCACCAACACCCCCCCCCACCCCACATGCACACACACAACCTTCTTTACATAACAAGAATGTAACCATACTCACAAAATATTTAACAAATACATGCATCCCCCATGACATACACTCATGTGTTTCATTCAGGGTTAATATTGCGAGGAGTTTCCTAAATCACCCACTGCTGTAAGTCAGTTATTATCAACGTTTCACAGAGCAGAGTTTATACATATCATTTGTTTCAATCTCTGTTCTTAGCTCAGTGGGGTGTCTCACCAGCAGGAGTGATCTCCATCGTTAAGGAACAGACATAGCAAATATGTGTAATAGAAAGACCAGATAATAATTTTGTTAAACCGTTAATGATGAAATAAATAGTTCATTTCCCTCATTTTCGGAATCATCCTTGTTAATATAATTTCAGTTCCTCTATTGTATCAATATCATCCTTCTAATATGGAGATGCACTGTAAGGTAGGCATAACCAAGGATCTATTTTGTTCAATTTCTTTTCTGTCATTTATTCAAATCCATTCAGCAGGGAGTTAATCCCAATACAATGATTCGATTTTTAGGTTTTGCCAATTGGGTTTCCTGCTTTAACTTTGTGAATTTATTTCCCAGATCTACCAACCGATAAACCACATTCAGATAATTCATTTTCCAAGGAGTAATTGGGAAAGCTATTGCTCCCACCGAAATGGAGCACCAGGCGGTTAGCTATGTTCGAATTAAATTGCCATTGAAGTGGGAAGAGTACAATGTTATTAATTGTTATACATGTATTCAAATATTCTGTTATATTCTTCCTCTGTATTCACTCTACTCTCAGTTTGGTTTTGTCTGACAATTTTGAAATTATCTATCTCCTTCCTAGCGCTGATCCCTGCAGAAAACCTGTTCCCATGTTCTGCCAATCTGAGTATATTACTTTTTACCCCCTACTTTCTGTTTCATGTTTGTGCAGCCAGCTTATTCCCCATTGTTCTGCTTTCCCCTAACTCCACTTGCTCTGTGGTGAGTAATGATTCTGTTATGCTGCAGATGTCCAAATGCCTATAGAACATCGAAATGTCTTGCACCTATTGTGCCACTCTAATTTTCAATGCCTGATAGTTCCTCAAATAATTGAATAAAATTGGTCGATATGATCCTACGTTCATCAAATACATGCTGCATACACTTTTTTATATTCCAAGCTTCTAGATTTTTTTGATTATAATTTACATTCAAATCATGGACAGATTAACTGTTCGATATTGTCTTGGACTCGTGATGCCTACTGTTTTAAATACTGTGCAACAAAAAGCTGCCTTTAGTTCCTGTGATAATGTTCTGATGATCATTAATGAACTGATTGTAGTCCCCCTGCTCTCTCTCTCTCGCTCTCTTTCTCTCTCTCCCTATCTTCTTTTACCATCTTTTTGGATCTAACCCATCCAAAAGAGATATTGATGCTCCCTTTGATTACCTTATCCAATATCTGGATCAGTTGTGTTTAACCTTTTGGTTTGATATTATACATGTTTCACTTTTTGGTTTGATATTATTCAAAATTAATTGAAAATTTAGTTCCTGTCTTCAGTGGCCTCTCTCGTTTCTTGAGGCTCTGAGTCTTCTTCCACTGTTGCAATCCACCACGACTGTCCTCCAAGGCACGTGATTTCCTACTTTCTGAGCTCAGAGCTGTGTTCCAGAAGTCCATTTCGATTTCTGTCCATGGCAGTATGTTTGTCTCGTTTCCAATGTCCAGCCAAAGCTATTCCTGAAGTCGCATCTTGGGTGCATCTTACCTGCCCGATTCCATGAGGCTGTATTCCGGTCGGTTTCCCTCCACCATGTCCTGCAGAGAAATTCCGACTATCCCATTTGGAATTTATTTTAGTTTCATTCAGTTATGATTCCTGCTCCAGCATCTGTGTTCCTTACTGGCTCTGGCCTGGGAACCTCACAGTTCCTGGTCATGTTTAATAAACAGGTGGCCCGCTATAAAATGTGCAAGTGGAAACATTGCGATATTCCACATTCCGCTTGGATCACTTTGAGAGCTTTTGTGTGAGCTAGCTATGCTGCCTTTTTGTAGAGTACATTAATTATTTTTTGTTCCAAAAAAGCTCAGGTCTCTGCCATCACATTTCATCACATTTTTTCCCCAATACTTCGATGACTGCATTTGAAGCATTTCCTTCATTTGCTTTGATGTATAATATGTCATCAACTTAGTGATTAATTTCAATCATCCTCCCTCTTCGCATGTTCCACTCCTCACGATTTGCTTTCCTTCCTCGACTTCTCTACCCGTATTTCCGAGAACAGATCATCCAACAATACCTACCATAAACTTACCGATACCAGCAGCTAAGTTGATGATACTTCCTTCTTCCCCTCTTCCTGTAATGAATCTGTTCCAATATCTCAAAGTTTCTCCACCTTTGTTCCATCTGTTCTGATGATGCTGCGTTCCACACCAGTGTTTCTGAAATTTAAAGATTTCAATAATGGAGCTCAATATCACATTCTCAATGGCAATTATGGAGAGGCAATAAATGTTGGCCCAGCCTGCGACGTCCACATGCTGTGAATAAATGACAATAAAATAAAAATCATCATGCCAGATTAAACTCCACCGTGATTAACAGTGCCATTGACTGCGTCCAACCCATTTCCCATCTTGCTGCCTTCATCCATTTCCCTCCCTGCTGGAATGATGATAGGGTTCACTTTGTTCTCACCTTCCAGCCCACGAGCCTTAACTTTCAACGCATCATTCATCAGCATATCTGCCACATCCAGCTATGTTCACCAACAGCGATTGTCCCACCCACAATCCCGGTGCTCTTGTTCACTCCTCAATCACTCCCAATTTCTGTTCCTCCTCAAATTACCTGTGCAGGTGCAGGAGATGTGGAGATGTAACACTTGGCCTTTACCTCATCAGTTCCATTTTCCAAAGTCCAAAACTCTCCTTCCAGGTGAAACAGTGATTTGTGTGAACTTCTTTCAATTGATTAACTGTATTCACTGCGCTTGATGGAGAGCCCTGTACATTAGCAGAGGATGAAACGCAGATTGCATAAACAGTTTGCTGAACTCCCCCATTCAGTCTGTAATTTTCACCCTGTGCTTTCAATCACTTTTCACCTTAACTCTACATCCGTCTACCACGTTCTGCTGAACAACAATTAGGATCGGCATTAAATTTTTCAATGGAACATGATATTGCCTGACAGGATCAGCAATGAGGTTATGAAGTTCAGAAGATAACTACTGCTGCCATTTTCTGGGTTGATCTGTACTGGGAATGGATGATCGCTGCACCAGGGAGTGGGACGGTTCTGGGCCAATATTTGTGGTGGTGGATCCTTCCTTTGTACACAGCCTTATCTGCTTTCCCATGAGCTCATCTGGAGAGAGTGTCTGATTCCGAAACGAGAAAGGAGAATTCTCCGAATTTTGAGCAAATTCCAGGGCCTAAGATGAATCCAGGGTGATGCCTGATCTAATACCCGATGGGGTGGCGGGTGCTTCCTGATCTCAGAGGTGTCTGTACCCGGGAAGGTGATCAGATCCTGACTTGGCCTGATACCAAGGAGGGCAGCTGGTTCTGAGATGTATCTATCCTGGAAAAGTGGGCCTGACATTGATGGTTATTAGAACACGTGGGATGTCTAATTGGGGGAGGGTTAAATTTCTATTTTGCGGATACAAATTAAAAAGTGGTTTGTTCCAGGGAACGATCTGATCTATTTGTCAAGCCGAATCGTTGGCAATGTCCAATCGTGGCCTGGTTCCAATCCAGCATGGGGACCAATACAGGAAGCAAATCAATAATAGCAAAAATCAAAAGCTAAGATCTTGGGGCCGCTGATTTTGGGGGAAGGGATGTATGTATCAAAACTTGGGGAAGGTTTGATTCTGGAGAGGGAATAAACCTGAAGAGGTTCTATGACAGTTAAGAATTGGCGACGAGGAGGGTCCAGAAGTGTTATGATTCTTTTCTTATCAACCGGAAGAATCAGGTGGGGAGGTGGCCGGCCCATTTAATGTCCAATCTCCGAGAATTCCAAATCCTAGCGTTGTCTTATAATTGAGAAGTGGAGGGATGATTGTTCCAATTTCCAAAACCGAATGTTTGCGAGTATGTCTATAATGGGGAGACTCCACTGGTCAGACATAAACCTGCAAAACAGTAGAAACATTGAGACTTCCAGTTCATTAAAATCTTTAAGTTGGCTTGGGGTCTAGCGACGGATTTTTAAAAAATGTTTAAATCTAAGTAACCCGTTTGGTGCTAAAATGCTGTCCTCACTTCCTGTATCATACAATTAAAATATTTGACCTGTAATTTCACGTTTCCTTTCCCTTCTGTCTTATAGTTAGTTTACTGGCGATTGTGTTCCTGGCCCAGGGGAAGTGTGGTCTCTCCTACTGCACAACCTGTTACCTAGTTTTCATGGCAACGGTGGATCTATTGGTCATTATAACTCAGGTCATAATGATTCGGATCAATTATTATTATTTCCCAGTGAATTTCCTGGACATAGCCCCTGTGTGTAGTGTTCGCAATGTCCTGATTAGTAATGCTACAGATTGTTCTGTGTGGTTCACCATCACTTTCTCCTTTGATCCATTTGTGGCTATCTGTTGCCAGAAGTTGAAAACAAAATATTGCACCATAAAAACTGCAGCTGGTGTTCTTGCAACAACCTGCATTCTGCTCTGTTTACAGAACATTCCCTTCTACTTTGCATGTGAGCCTGGAGTGACAATCGACCATATACCATGGTACTGTGATATAAAGGCAAACTATTTTACTGAACCCTTTTGGGTGGGATTAGACTGGTTGGATACAGTCATAACCCCACTGTTCCCATTCGCTTTAATTTAGATGCCCAATTCCCTGACAGTCAGGCACATTTTAGTGGCTCGTCGAATCCGTAAGGGACTGAGGAATCAGAGCAAGGCAGGGGATCACAGTGACCCAGAGATGGAGAGTAGAAAGAGGTCAGTTATTTTGCTCTTCACCATAGCTGGCAGCTTCATACTCCTGTGGTTGGTGAATGTTATAGAATTCTTCTATTATACTATTACAGGGAAGAATTACAATGATTCTGAGTCCATATTTCAACAAGACGGATTTATGCTGCTAAATTTAAATTGCTGCTCGAACACATTTATTTATGGGGTGACTCAGTCCAAGTTTAGAGAACAGGTAAAGAATGCGGTGAAATATCCGGTTGCATTAATTATTCAGTTAATGAATGAACAAATCAACTGAGAACAGCTTAGCGGCGGCTCCAATATTTGTAGTCCGCGAATTGAAACTTCATCTCTAAACTCTCAATCTACACACAGCAAACAGTAGTGCACCATCGGGGAAGTGGTGACGGCTGGAGAACGGGGCTTAAACCTTTAACTCCTCTATATATTCAGCTCATTGGAGAGCAAAGACAACTGACTGAAAGTGGCCTAAACCAATTAGGCAATTCCTGGCGGTGATAGGAAGAGTGCTCAACCAATCAGGGAACTTCACCCAGTGACTGACATTTGTATCAGCCAGACTAGCTACTCGCACTGTGACTCGCAGCGGGACAACCAATCAAGTTGCTCTGGCTAACCACTCATAGCCACCTAAGCCAAACAGCGACTGGTGTTCTATGGATTACAGTGAACTCAGCCATGAAGGCACGACATGACCTTTCATGTTATTTTAATACCGACACTCAATCCAACCAATGGAAGCTTCAGAAATTGTGTGATATCTGGCGCGTCCGTTTGGAGATTTGTGTTGTCTGGGTGACAGCAGCCTTATCCACTGAGAGAGTTCTGACCGCCCTGGAATATTACGGAATCATGTTAAGGACACTACAGTTCAACCAATTTCAGACCGTTTTGCTCAGCAGAACCAAGCCCAGAGACATTGTGATTGACATTCCCTTAAGGCAATCGGTGATCGCCCTGAAGTTCATTGACCATGCTTAATGCGGTCTTTCTTTTCAATTCCTGCACTGTCACTTTCAGTTCAGCGTCATGACGCCATGCCGCTCATATGTGTAAGATGGCCATGCAAGACTCATTAAAATGGAGCAGCACTGGGCATCACGGCGCTACACATATTTTTCACTGATGTCAATTAAAGCAGCAGCTGGACGGCACAAATTCAGAAGGTGAGCGAACTTGAACCCAGCGAACAAAAAGGTGGAATAAAATGACAGAAGCATTGAAATGTTACGGTGCTGATATAGACTATTCTGCACTGTCCGAATGATTGATATACTTAGTGCCATTCTCGTGCCACCTCCTGATTGCCCTGCCAATTATTCCTTTTCAGATAATTGTTTAATTCAATAATTAATGTTTCAATTGATTCTGCCCTCTCCACCCTCTTAGGCAGTGCACATCACAATGTAGCCACTGGCTGCGTGAAAAACGTTTTTCTTTATTATATCAATTTTGCTTCATTAATTAATTACTTTAAATTTGTGCTCACTCATTCTTAATACTTTCACGAAGGGGAAGAGTTCCTCCCTATCTATTATGTTCAGATCCCTCATGATTTTCAATGCCAATATAAATTCAACTCCTCGCTTCCTTTTCGCCAAAGAAAATAGCCCCAACTTTCCCAAACTATCTTCATAACTGAAGTTCCTCATCCCTGGAAGAACTCTTGTGCCTCGTTTCTGCATCCTCTTCAGTGCAATTACATCTTTTCTAAAGTGTGGCTGCCAGAAATGGACACAGTATTTGAGCTGAGGCCGAGCTAGTGTCTTATATAAATTTACCAAAATTTCCTTCTTCGGCAGTCTGCGTGAAAATTAATAAAGCCAAGCATACTGTATTTATTATTTACTGCTCTGTCAACTGGTCCTGCCACCTTCACTAAATTATGCAAATATACACCCAGGTCGTTTTGTTCATGTACCTTTTAGGGTTGTAACTTGGTTAACATATTAACTCTCCAGGCTTTTCCTACTAAAATGAATCAACTAAAATTTCTCCACATTGGACTTCATATGCCAAATGTCCTCCCATTCCACCAACCGGTCTATGATCTTCTGAAGTTCTTCTGTATCCTCCTTAGAGTTCGCAATGCTTCCCTGTTACATATCATTGATATTTCTTTTAAATGGCGCCCTGCAGACCAAGGATTAAGTCATTAGTAGATATCAGGGATTGTAAGGCCCCAGCATTCCATTTCAAACATTGCTCCATCATGCACAACCATTGCCCCGTGTCACTCAGCCATTTTCAAAACCATATTGGTACTGTCACTTTTATTCCATGACCTCTAACATTGCTCACATGTTTATTGTGCATCAGTGTATAAATGTCATTTGAACGTTCATGGACAGCACATCATCAGCATTGCAACCATTAACCATCTCTGTTACCTCTTCGAAAATCTCCAGCAAGTGTTTAACGCGATTTTCCCGTTGCAAACCCATGATGATTTTCCAAAATTAACCCAGGTTTTTCAATGCGTCTATTAATTTTCCTCAAAATTATTGTTCCTAGAAAGCATCCCTTCCACCAAAGTTAAGCTTCCTTCCTATAATTGCTGGGTTATCTTTGCACGCTTTTTGAAGAATGGTACAATGTTTGGAATGCTCCGGTTGTCTGGGGCCACCCCTTCGCCCAAACAAGGCCAGAACATTATGGTCAGTGCCTCAGTAAATCCCACTCTCACTTGCCTAAATGTCATTGGTTGCATCTCTTTCTGCTCTCATGCTTATTGAACATTAAGTACAGGCAGCCTCTCCAATACCCCCTGCTTTTCAATGTTATAACCTTTTAATGTGTGAATCCCACCCCCTTTAAAGCTGTCCAGAGTAGCATCTTCATCCTCGCTGAAGGAAGCTGAAGAGTATTAATTTAAAACTTCAGCACTGCCATTTGTCTCCATTTGGAAGTGTCCTATTTGGCACAGATTCAGCGTTGCTACTAGCCTTTTACGATTTACAGGCCTATGCAAGAGATTGAATTATTTTCTTATGTTGGCTATCCTAGTTTATTTTCACAATCCTTCTTTGCATCTCTTCATTGCTTTTGACATCCCATGTGAAACTTCAGAGAGAAACTTCAGACCTCACATCACAACATATATTCTTCTTCATATTACTTTTTCTTTCTCCTCTCATCCAGAGAGCTCTGGATTTGTTTGCATTCCTTTCCCTTCCTAACAATTCCCTGACTGTGCTAGTTCACCGTTTCTTTGAAGGTAGCTGTTTGTTCAGCTATCGTTTATCCCAACAATCTTTCATGAGAACCTATTGGCCAAGGTCGGTTCCCATTGAAGTTGGCTTTTCCCCAGTGAATTATCATTACTCTGCATTGATACTTCTCCTTTTCCATATACCTTTCCATAGCCTTAAGCTGTAATTGTCACTGATCCCGAAATGCTCTCAAACTGACGCATGGTACACTTGGCCACTTCATTGCCATGAATGAAGTCTAGCGGTGCTACCTTCATTTTCAGCCTGAAAACATAATGCTGTAGAAATTTTTAATGAGCACATTCCAGGAAGTCTTGATCCTCGCTATATTCTACAGTACTGCCATCTCAATCAATATTCGTGTAATTAATGTCCCACATTATAAGCAATTTATATTTTTTGCTGGTTTCTGCATTTTTTTTGAAAGATTGTTCATCTGCATCTGTCCCACGAGTTTGTCACCTACAGACTACACTGAGTAATGTAATCACACTTTTGTTTCTTAACTCGAGGCAAAGAAATTATGTCATTGGCCTCTTTGGGTCATCTTCTTTCTCCAGGACTGCAATGCGCCCCTTTATGAGTACACCTCCCAGCCAGCAGCCCTGCCATTATTTAGGTCACGTCTCTGTCATAGGCTCAACATCATAACATAAGGCAATGTGCTCCTGTAACTCAAAAGTCTTAATAAGCACACTCCTTGCATTCACATACATGCACTGTAACCCTGATTTAGACTTAATTACTTTCTCCCTTCCTATCAACCCATCTACGAACTCACTGTTCCTTATGCTAGTGCTCTCTATCTTTTCCACTATACTGTGCAACTTGGCTTTCCTCTCTGATATTATCTCCAGGCTCCCACACTCCTGTCGAATTCGATTAAACTCTGACAAATAGCAGCAGCAAAATGGCCCACAAGGAGCTCAGCCTAGGCTCTATTCATCCGTAGCTCATCAGATCGGTAGAGGTCCGATTTCCACCAGGGCCACTCCCAATGTTCAAATATCTAATGTCATCCATATGGCACTATGTTTCAAGGCAACAATTCATCTGCTCTATCCACCTATTTCTGTTATTTCTAACCAGAGGTTACAACATTTGAGATCCTGCATGCTAAGTTCTGCTCTGGCACCCTAAATTTTAAGACAGCACCGTATCCTCTTTCTTCCTATGTGATCCATACAAACGTGGAGAAGGAGTGCTGGCTGTTCAAATTCCTCCCCCGTGGCAATGTCAGCTGCTCAGTGACATCATTGACCCTGACAATGGGGAAACAACACACCATCCTGGATTCATCCCTGAGAACGCAGAAAAGCGCATCTATTACCCTAACCATAGAATCAACTATCACCATTGCTCTTCCAGTGATCCTTGTACTCCTCTCACCAGTGCTACATGGACTTGGTTTTGGCTGCGCTCCCCAGATGACCTATCAACGTCAGTAGAAATCAGGGCTGAATACTTGTTGGGGAGTGGAATGATCTGAGCGTGCCCTTGTATCACCTGCCAGTTCCATTTTGGCAGCCTCGTGGTCACTGGCTCTCTCTCTCCTTGTAATCTCTTAAACTGCATTATAACCACATTTATAAAGTCCACAAATCTCTGAACCTCACAGATGCACGGCAGTGGCGCCAACTGTCGCTCAAGTTCCGAAAACGGAGCTCAGTCTATTTCATCTGATGATACTGTTGACACAAATACTTCTGCATGACACTAGAAGCGCCCTGGAGATCCCAAATAGCACAGGACGTATACTCTCAAGCCGAGAAATTACTCTACTTATTACGTAAGATTGCTACTGTGAATATGCCTTACAAAAAAGAATCCACCTTATTAATGAAAATAAGCATTGCAGAATTTGTTAAGCCATGTTACTTATTTATAATGCTTCGTATTACCGATAACTCGTATCAATATTAAACAGACACTGCCCGTAGCAAAAAATAAATACATGTAAAATATAAGGCTCGCTGACTAATCGCTAATTATTACAAATACATGCTTTTTAATCATCTTAAAGTTCCAGTTACATATACTCAGCCCACATGTTGCAATACTCAGCAGCCAATCAATATACGATTGCCCTCTGGCGCCCCGCTGAGTTTTCGTTTCAGCTTGCGGCTCTGAACGCACCGACTGTGAAAACAAGGCAGCCTCAAACTCACGCTCCATCTCTATCACATGCTTACACACCGCCATACCGCCTTTGTAGACCCGAACTCTGGCTGGCACTCACCTCTTTTTATGGCCCCGAACTCTGAGTGCATGTGCATAGGAGGTGCGTGTTTTGGCGGGTGGGGGGGGCGGCGGGTAGGTCAGTGGAATTGCGGGTGGTGGAGGGGAGGAGGGAGCCGGGGGCGGGTTGTGATTGTGTGTTGGAAGTGAAGCAAATGCCATTTTATTTCAACAGAAAATCGCCTTTGCCAGATTGTGATGGAGTCATTGCTGAACTTTAAGTAAACCTGAGCTAATTAATAATAGGCTTTTAAAACAATATATGTTAATTAGCTTTATTCTGCTTTGCGAACAGGGTAATGTTAGTTCAATGGCATTACCATTGCTGAAGCCCCACTATCAACATACTTGGGGTTACCATTGACCATATAAACACACTGGCTATAAAAGCAGGTCGGAGGCGAAGAATGCTCCGGCGGTCAATTCACCACCCGACTCCAAAGCCTGTCCACCCTCTACAACGCATAAGTCTGGAGTGTGATGAAATAGTGTCCACTTGTCGGGGTGAGTGCAACTCCAACAACACTGAAGAAGCTTGACAGCATTCAGGACAAAGCAGGTTGCTTGACTGCCCCCCCTCCCCCCTTCACTCCATCCACCACCGACGCAGTGGCAGCATTGAGTACTATCTGCAATATGTCCAGTAGGAACCCACCATGGCTCATTCGAAAGCACCTTCGAAACTTGCGACCACTACCAAATAGCAGGAGAATGACAGCTGAAACATGCGAACATCACCATCTGATGTTATTTCACTGTCACTGGGTCCAAATCCTGGAAGTCCCTCTCTAACAGCAATGTGGATGTACGGATACCACAAGGGCTGCAGGAGGTCAAGAAGGCAACTCAGAACCAACTTCTGAAGGTCAATTAGTGATCAGCAATAAATGCTGGCTTAGCCAGGGATGCCCACACCTCCTGGACGAATAATAATAAAAAGAAAATACACCTTTGAGTCAGGGTGGACGGTGAGCACAGGATAACGTACCCGTACAGTTGAATGTGGGGGAGAGGGTTGAGTGCGGGAAAATGTGCCTCTGCAAGTGAGTGAGGGGGTTAGCGGAATAACAGGGTAATTTAACTGTATAGGTGAGTGACGGGACTGGGTGTGTAGAGGAGACTATAACTTTATCAGCTATTGACGGTGAAAGGAACGAGGAAAGGATAATATACATTTGCGGGTGAGTAGGGGGAGAGGGGTGTAAATGATAATGTCCTCCACAGGTGAGGGAGAAAAGAGGGCGATTATAAAATTATGTATCTGTAAACTTAAGTGGGACGGGGAAAACATTACTTGATAATTTACCTGTACAGGTGAGTTAGTGGGAGAGGAAGAGTACAGGGTAATGTGCATGTATAGATGAGTGGCCCCAGTGCAGCAGCAGTGTTTGTGTTTTTACTCAACATTTGTGTAGTTTCCCTCGATACGTCATCTGCTCTATCATTAAATGTTTCTTTTGATTCAAACAAAACCCAGGGAATGTTTTGTATGAATTCAGAACTGTAAATCAAACATGACTGTCAATGTATTGACCTACATCAGAGAGTCACATGTTGCCTGAAAAGAGATGTCACCCAGAGGGGGAGAAACATTTCACCAGAATGATTGAAACTGTTGCCAGCCGTTAACTGGGACCAGTTAACTACAGCTCTTCGGGACATTTTTTTTTTTCTTCAGTCGTTAGCAGCTATCACTGATTGCTGAAAGGTGGAAGACACAATCACCATTTGTTGTTCTTTTTCCTCCCTAGTTTTAAAGAAATATAAATGAAGTCACAGTTTACCTCATGCATCAGCATGAGAATTTGTAAAATTTTGAGAATCTAGTCACCAATCTGCAAACTGCATTAAATCTATCTGCATGACTCAAACATTCATTGAGGAAATATAACTAAGATTTAGAAAATAGTCAAATAAACAGTTCCTTTTCAACATTTACATACACATAATGCATATCCAGGAAGAGTTATTTTTTGGTTAACATGTATTTTTTCAGTGATGTTGTTCTTTATCTTTTCGTCCTCTTCTCTCACATGATCCTCAATTAATTCCAGGGTGTGGAGGTCATGCATGAAAAATGCAGGTCGATAGTGAATAAAACAGGATTATGCAGGGATTTATTCAAGCCTTTAGTGACAGCACAAAATGGGCAAAGGTGTGAGATCATGAACGTGTATCAGAGACATGGCACAAAGAATGTAACAAAAATATAAGTCAAGATCAGCATTTGGGAGGATGTTTTTGACACCTTCAAACCTTATTGGAGAAAGCGTAGGCTTTACAGCGTCCAGGTATTCGTGAACCATGGGCCTGATCTGCAACAAATCAATCTCTCGCAAAGCCCAGCGTGCTAATAGCCAGAATGTAATTAATTAAGAATTCATATTCTATCCAAGGCGGGAAGAATTGCAGAGTCATCCCGAGATCACAATACCAGAAAACGATTCCACCTGCAAATAAAACCTGAGCAGATCAGTCTCCCATATCTAAATTAGTTACATATCACATATGACAATCGGTGAGTTGTTAAGGATAAGTACCAATGAATTTGCACGAGATAAGTTTAACACTGCAGTCAGTGCTGTAATATTATTCTACTTCTGGAAAGAGCTTTCTCAATTATTTAGGTGCTGTGAAATTAATTTAATATTGCCATCAATTAAGGTGTACATGTCACCGCATCTCTCTCCAAGGTTGGGAAGCATTTGGTTGCGACTCTGAAACTCTGATGTTGTTGGGGGCACCGCAGACACTCATGCTGCAAAGATTTAAAAAAAAAGAGGCACCCAGGAAGGTCATTGCTTCATCGAAAATTTAAACATCTGACTCCTTTCAAAGGTGTGTGAAATACAAAAGGAAATTTATCTTATCAAGTACTGGGCAAGTAAGAAAAACGACCTGATTGTGAGAGGGCACAATTTCATCCTATACATATATCTGATACTCCAACACCCTCATCCTCTGCAGCAGAACTGCCATCGTTTCTTTCAGCCCCTCGATCCCCTCTGCAGCAGAGGTGCCCGCGTTTCGTTAATCATCTCTACCCGTTAGGGCAGAGCTGCCGTCTCTACTTTCAGCTTCTGTAGACTCCAAAGCAGAACTGCCCTCTCTGCTTTCACGCTCTCACCGCTGCAGCAGAGCTGCCCTCTCTTCTTTCATCCGGTGCACCTTTTGCAGCAGAGCTGCCCTCTCTAATTTCAGACTCTGCACTCTCTGCTTCTGGGCTGCATTCTCTCCTTTCAACCTAACCCTCTGCAGAAGAACTGCCCTCACTTCTTTCAGCCTACCGTCTACAGCAGAGCTGCCTTATCTTCTGTAAGCCTCTCCACCCTCTACAGCAGAGCTGGCCTCTCTTCTTTCAGCATAACCCTCGAGAGCAGAGTGGCCCTCTCTTCTATCAGTCTCTCCACCCTCTACAGCAGAGATGCCCTCTCTTCTTTCAGCTTCTTCACCCTCTACTGCAGTGCTGCCCTCTCTTCTGTCAGCCTCTCCACCCTCTACAGCAGAGATGCCCTCTCTTCTGTCAGCCTCTCCACCCTCTACAGCAGAGATGCCCTCTCTTATTTCAGCCTCAGCACCCTCTGCAACAGAGCTGCCCTGTCTTCTTTCAGCCTAACCCTCTACAGCAGTGCTGCCCTCTCTTCTTTCAACCTAACCCTCTATGGCAGAGCTGCCCTCCCTTCTGTCAGCCTCTCCACCCTCTACAGCAAAGCTGCCCTCTCTTCTGTCAGGCTCTCCACCGTCTACAGTAGAGCGGCCCTCTCTTCTTTCAGCATCTGCACCCTCTCCAGCAGAGCTGCCCACTTGTCTTTCAGCCTCTCCACCCTCCATTCAGAGCTGCCCTATCTTCTTTCCGCCTCTGCATCCTTTACAGCAGTGCTGCCCTGTCTTCTCTCTGCCTGTGCACCCTCTACAGCAGAGCTGCACTCTCTTCTTTCTGCCTGTGCACCCTCTACAGCAGAGCTACCCTCTCTTCTTTCTGCCTGTGCACCCTCTACAGCAGAGCTGCCCTCTCTTCTTTCTGCCTGTGCACCCTCTACAGCAGAGCTGCCCTCTCTTCTTTCTGCCTGTGCACCCTCTACAGCAGAGCTGACGTCTCTTCTTTCAGCCTCACCATTCTCTGCGGCAGAGCTGCTCTCTCTTCTTTCAGCCTTATTCTCTACAGCAGAGCTGCCCTGTCTTCTTTCTGCTTGTGCACCCTCTACAGCAGAGCTGCCCTCTCTTCTCGCAAGCTCTGCACCCTCTGCAGCAGAGCTGCCCTCTCCTCTCCATTCTCAGCAGCTGGGCATTCATCTCTTCATTCAGACTAACCCTCTATTGCATAGCTGCGCACACGTCTTTCAGCCTCTTCATCCTCTACTGCAGAGCTGACCTCGCTTATTTCTGCTTCTGCACCCACTGCAGCAGAGCTGCCCTTACTTCTTTCAGACTCTGCACTCTCTACTGCAGAGCTGCCCTCTCTTCTTTCAGCCTCTACACCCTCTAACGCAGAGATGCCCTCTCTTCTTTCAGGATCTTCATCCTGTAGAGCAGAGTTGTCCTCTCTTCTTTCAGAATCTGCACCCTCTGCAGCAGAGCGGCCCACTCGTCTTTCAGCCTCTCCAACCTCCATACAGAGCTGCCCTCTCTTCTTTCAGCCTCTGTACCCTCTACAGCAGTGCTGCCCTCTCTTCTCCCAGGCTCTGCAACCTCTGCAGCAGAGCTGCCCTCTCTTCTTTCAGACTAACCCTCTACAGCAGAGCTGCCCTCTCCTCATTCAACCTAACACTCTACAGCAGAGATGCCCTCTTTCCCTTCAGCCCACACCTCTACAGCAGAACTGCCGTCTCTTCTTTCAGCCTCTCCAACGTCTACAGCACAGCTGCCCTCTCATCCTTCAGCCTAACGCCCTACAGCAGAGCTGTCCGTTCTTATTTCAGACTAACCCTCTACGGCAGAGCTGCCCGCTCTTCTTTCAGCATCTCCAACCTCTACAGCAGAGCTGCCATCTCCCCTTTCAGGATCTCCACCCTCTACAGCAGAGCTGCCCTCTCTTCTTTCAGACTAACCATCTACAGCAGAGCTGCCCTCTCTTCTTTCAGCTTCTGCACCATCTGAAGCAGAGGTTCCATCTCTTCTTTCAGCCTAAAGATCTAAAGCAGAGCTGCCGTCTCTTCTTTCAGCCTAACTCTCTAAAGCAGAGCTGCCCTCTCTCCCTTCAGCCAAACCTTCTAAAGCAGAGGTGCCCTCTCTTCCTTCAGCATACCCGTCTACAGCAGAGCTGCCCTCTCTGCTGTCAGACTCTCCACCCTCTTCAGCAGAGCTGCCCACTCTTCTTTCACCCTTTCGACCCTCCACAGCAGAGCTGCCGTCTCTTCTTTGAGCCTCTGCACCCTCTGCAGCAGGGCCGTCCCCTCTTTCAACCTCCCGACCCTCTACAGCAGAGCTGCCCTCTCTTCTTTCAGCATCTGCACCCTCTGCAGCAGAGCTGCCCACTTGTCTTTCAGCCTCTCCACCCTCCATTCAGAGCTACCCTATCTTCTTTCCGCCTCTGCACCCTTTACAGCAGTGCTGCCCTGTCTTATTTCTGCCTGTGCACCCTCTACAGCAGAGCTGCCCTCTTTTCTCTCAAGCTCTGCACCCTCTGCAGCAGAGCTGCCCTCTCCTCTCCATTCTCAGCAGCTGGTCTTTCGTCTCTTCATTCAGCCTAACCCTCTATAGCAGAGCTGCCCTCTCTTCTTTCAGCCTGACCACCCTCTACAGCAGAGCTGACGTCTCTTCTTTCAGCCTAACCCTCTACAGCAGTGCAGCCCTCTTTTCATTTTGCCTCAGCAACCTCTGTAGCAGTGCTCCAATCTCTTATTTCAGTCTCTGTACCCACTACAGCAGAGTTGCCCTCTCCTCTTTCAGCCTAACCCTCTGCAGCAGAGTTGCCCTATCTTCTTTCAGCCTCTCCACCCTCCACAGCTGAGCTGCCCTCTCATATTTCAGACTCTGCACCCTCTGCAGCCAAGCTGCCCTCTCTTCCATCAGGTTCTGCACTCACTAAGCAGAGCTCACCTCTCTACTTTCAGCCTCTGCACCCTCTGCAATAATGCTTTCCTCTCTTATTTTAGACTACCCCTCCACAGCAGTGCTGCAAATCTGTTTTTTCAGACTCTCCATCCTCCAGTGCACAGCTGCCCTTTCTTCATTCAGCCTCTTCACCCGCTGCAGAGGATCTGCCCCCTTTTCCTTTATCCAGTGTACCTTTTCCCGCAAAGCTGCCCTCTCTTCTTTCAGCCTCTGCACTCTCTGTAGCAGAGCTACCCTCTATTCCTTCAGCCTCTCCACCCTCTACATCAGAGCTGCACTCACTTTTTTCAGACTAATCCTCTACAGCAGAGCTGCCCTGTCTTCTCTCGGACTCTCCATCCTCTACAGCCAAGTTGCCCGCTCTTCTTGCAGCCTCTGCACGCTCTGCAGCAGAGCTGCCCTCTCTTCTTTCAGCCTTAATCTCTACAGCAGTGCTGCCATGTCTTCTTTCTGCCTCTGCAACCTCTACAGCAGAGCTGCCCTGTCTTCTCTCAAGCTCTGCACCCTCTGCAGCAGAGCTGCCCTCTCCTCTCCATCATCAGCAGCAGCGCTTTCGTCTCTTCATTCAGACTAACCCTCTATTGCATAGCTGCGCACTCGTGTTTCAGCCTCTTCTTCCTCTACTGCAGAGCTGCCCTCGCTTATTTCTGCTTCTGCACCCACTGCAGCAGAGCTGCCCTCCCTTCTTTCAGCCTCTACACCCTCTAACGCAGAGATGCCCTCTCTTATTTCAGGATCTTCATCCTTAGAGCAGAGTTGTCCTCTCTTCTTTCAGCATCTGCACCCTCTGCAGCAGAGCTGCCCACTCATCTTTCAGCCTCTCCACCCTCCATTCAGAGCTGCCCTCTCTTCTTTCAGTCTCTGCACCCTCTACAGCCGTGCTGCACTCTCTTCTCCCAGGCTCTGCAACCTCTGCAGCAGAGCTGCCCTCTCTTCTTTCAGACTAACCCTCTACAGCAGAGCTGCCCTCTCCTCATTCAGCCTAACACTCTACAGCAGAGATGCCCTCTTTTCCTTCAGCTCACCCCTCTACAGCGGAACCGCCGTCTCTTCTTTCAGCCTCTCCAACCTCTACGGCACAGTTGCCCTCTCTTCTTTCAGACTAAACCTCTACAGCAGAGCTGCCCGCTCTTCTTTCAGCATCTCCAACCTCTACAGCAGAGCTGCCATCTCCCCTTTCAGGATCTCCACCCTCTACGGCAGAGCTGCCCTCTCTTCATTCAGACTAACCATCTACAGCAGAGCTGTCCTCTCCTCTTTCAGCTTCTGCACCATCTGAAGAAGAGGTTCCATCTCTTCCTTCAGCCTCTGCACCCTCTGCAGCATTTTTTTCCTCACTTATTTCAGACTAACGCGCTACAGCAGAACTGCCAATCTCTTCTTTCAGACTCTCCATCCTCTAGTGCACAGCTGCCCTTTCTTCATTCAGCCTATTCACCAGCTGCAGCAGATATGCCCTCTCTTCTTTCAGGCTCACCCTCCTCTTCAGCAGTACTTCCTCTCATCTTTCAGATTAACCCTCTACAGTAGAGATGCCCCTCTTCTTTCAGCATCTTCATCCTCTAGAGCAGAGCTGCCTCCCGTCTTTCAGCCACTGCACACTCTACAGCAGCGCTGCCCTCTCTCCTTTCAGCCTCTCCGCCCTCTACAGCAGAGTTGCCCTCTCTTCTTTCTGCCTAACCCTGTTCAGCAGACTTGCCCTCTCTTCATTCAGCCTAAACCTCTATAACAGAGTTGCCCTCTTTCTTTCATCCTGACCACCCTCTACAGCAGAGCTGACGTCTCTTCTTTCAGCCTAACCCTCTACAGCAGTGCAGCACTCTCTTCTTTTTGCCTCAGCAACCTCTGTAGCAGTGCTCCAATCGCTTATTTCAGTCTCTCTACCCTCTACAGCAGAGTTGCCCTCGCTTCTTTCAGCCTAACCCTCTGCAGCAGAGCAGCTCTCTCTTCTTTCATCTTCAGCACCCTCTGCAGCAGAGCTGCCCTATCTTCTTTCAGCCTTTCCACCCTCCACAGCTGAGCTGCCCTCTCATATTTCAGCCTCTGCACCCTCTGCAGCCAAGCTGCCCTCTCTTCCATCAGGTTCTGCACTCACTAAGCAGAGCTCACCTCTCTACTTTCAGCCTCTGCACCCTCTGCAACAATGCTTTCCTCTCTTATTTTAGACTACCCCTCCGCAGCAGTGCTGCAAATCTGTTCTTTCAGACTCTCCATCCTCCAGTGCACAGCTGCCCTTTTCACCCGCTGCAGCAGATCTGCCCTCTCTTCTTTTATCTGTTGTACCTTTTGCCGCAAAGCTGTCCTCTCTTCTTTCAGCCTCTGCAATCTCCGCAGCAGATCTGCCCTCTTCTTTCAGCCTCTGCACTCTCTGTAGCAGAGCTACCCTCTATTCCTTCACCTCTCCACCCTCTACATCAGAGCTGCACTCTCTTTTTTCAGACTAATCCTCTACAGCAGAGCTGCCCTCTCTTCTCTCGGACTCTCCATCCTCTGCAGCCAAGTTGCCCGCTCTTCATGCAGCCTCTGCAAGCTCTGCTGCACAGCTGCACTCTCTTCTTTCAGCCTCTCCATCTTCTGCAGCAGGACTTTCCTCTCATCTTTCTGACTAACCCTCTACAGCAGAGCTGCCCTTTCTTCTCTCAGACTCTCCATCCTCTGCAGCCAAGTTGCCCTATCTTCTTGCAGTCTCTGCACCCTCTACTGCAGAGCTGCCCTCTATTATTTCCGCCTCTGCACCTTCTGCAGCAGGGCTTTCCTCTCTTATTTCAGACTCACCCTCTACAGCAGGGCTGCCACTCTCTTCCTTCAGCCTCTCCATCCTCTCGTGCACAGCTGCGCTTTCTTCATTCAGCCTCTTCAACCGCTGCAGCAGATGTGCCCTCTCTTCTTTTTTCCAGTGTACATTTTGCAGCAAGCTGCCCTCTCTTGTTTCAGCCTCTGCACTCTCTGCAGCAGAGCTGCCCTCTCTTCTTTCAGCCTCTTCACCCTCTACAGCAGAGCAGCCCTCTCTTTTCAGCGTAAATCTGTACAGCATATTTGCCCTCTCTTTATTCAGCCTAAACCACGATAGCAGAACTGACGTCTCTTCTTTCAGCCTAATCCCCTGCTGCAGAGCAGACCTCTCTTCTTTCTGCCTCTGCAACCTATGTAGCAGAGCTCCAATGTCTTATTTCAGGCCCTCCACCCCTTACAGCAGAGCTGCCCTCTCTCCTTTCAGCCTCTTCATTCTCAGCAGCAGGGCTTTCCTCTCTTCATTCAGACTAACCCTCTACAGCAGGAATGCCCTCTCTCCTTTCAGCCTCTCCATTCTCAGCAGCAGGGCTTTCCTCTCTTCTTTCAGACTAACCCTCTACAGCAGGAATGCCCTCTCTTCTTTCAGCCTCTGTACCCTCTACAGCAGAGATGCCCTCTCTTCTTTCAGCCTCTGTACCCTCTACAGCAGGAATGCCCTCTCTCCTTTCAGCCTCTTCATTCTCTAAAGTAGAGCTGCCCTCCCTTTTATCAGTCTCTCCATTCCCTGCAGCTGAGCTGCACTCTCTTCTTTCAGCTTCTCCAATCTCCATTCAGTGCTGCCCTATCTTCTTTCCGCCTCTGAAGCCTCTACAGCAGTGCTGCCCTCTCTTCTCAGGCTCGGCACCTCCTACAGCAGAGCTGCCCTCTCCTTTCAGCCTCTTCATTCTCAGCATCAGGGCTTTCCTCTCTTCATTCAGACTAACCCTCTACGGCATAGCTGCACAATCGTCTTTCAGGCTCTTCATCCTTTACAGCAGGGATGCCCACTCTTCTTTCAGCCTCTTCACCCTCTACAGCAGAGCTGCCCTCTCTTTTCAGCGTAAATCTGTACAGCAGATTTGCCCTATCTTTATTCAGCCTAAACCACTATAGCAGAACTGACGTCTCTTCTTTCAGCCTAATCCCCTGCTGCAGAGCAGCCCTGTCTTCTTTCCGCCTCTGCACCCTCTATAGCAGTGCTGCCCTCTCTTCTCTCAGGCTCTGCACCCTCTGCAGCAGAGCTGCCCTCTCGTTTCAGCCTCTCCATCCTCACCAGCAAGGCTTTCCTCTCTTCATTCAGACTAACCCTCTACGGCATAGCTGCGCATTCTTCTTTCAGCCTCTTCATCCTCTACAGCAGAGCTGCTGTCACTTATTTCTACTTCTGCACCCTCTGCAGTAGAGCTGCCCTATCTTCTTTCAGCCTAACCCTCTGCAGCAGAACAGCCCTCACTTCTTTCAGCCTCTGTACCCTCTACAGCAGAGATGCCCTCTCTTCTTTCAGCCTCTCCATCCTCAGTGGCAGAGTTGCCCTCATTTCCTTCAGACACTGCACCCTCTACAGCAGAGCTGCCCTCTCTTGTTTCAGCCTCTCCATCCTCTACAGCAGATATGCCCTCTCTTTTTTCATCCTCTTCATCCTCTAGAGCAGAGCTGCTCTCTCCTCTTTCAGCCTCTGCAACCTCTGCAGCAGTGCTGGCCTCTCCTTTCAGCCTCTGCACCCTCAGCAGCATGGGTTTCCTCTCTTTTTTCAGACTAACCCTCTGAGGCACAGTTGCCCTCTCCTTTTTCAGCCTCCTCATCCTTTACAGCAGATCTGCCCTCTCTTCTTTCAGTCTCTGCACCTTCTGCAGCAGTGCTGGTCTCTCCTTTCAGACTCTCCATTCTCAGCAGCAGCGCTTTCCTCTCTTCTTTCAGACTAAAACTCTACAGCAGGGATGCCCTCCCTTCATTCAGCCTCTGCACACTCTACAGCTGAGCTGCTCTCTCTTCTTTCAGCCTAAACTCTACAGCAGAGCTGCCCTCTCTTCTTTCAGCCTCTCCATCCTCTACAGCAGAGCTGCCCTCTATTCTTTCATCCACTTCACTCACTGCAGCAGGGCTTTCCTCTCTTATTTCAGACTAACTCTCTACAGCAGAGCTGCCACTCTCGTCTTTCAGCCTCTACAACCTCTGCAGCAGAGCTGGCCTCTCTTCTAACAGCCTAACCCTCTATAGCAGAGCTTCCCTCTCTTCTTTCAGCCAGAACCTCTACAAAAGAGCTGCCCTTTCCTTTCAGCCTAACCTCCTACAGCAGAGCTGCCGTCTGTTCTTTCAGCCTCTCCATCCTCTACAGCAGAGCTGGCCTCTCCTTTTTCCACCTAACCCTCTATAGGAGAGCTTCACTCTCTTCTTTCAGCCAGAACCTCTACAGCAGAGCTGCCCTCTCCTTCAGTCTCTCCACCCTTTACAGACGAGCTGCCTTCTCTTCCTACCGACTCTCCATCCTCTGCAGCCGAGCTGCCCTCTCTTCTTTCAGCCTCTGTACCCTCTGCAGAAGAGCTGCCGTCTCTTCTTTCAGCCTCTCCATGCTCCACAGCCAACCTGCCATCTCTTCTTTTAGCCTCCCCATCCTCTGCAGCAGGGCCTTCCTCTTCTCTAAGAGTAACCCTAGAAAGAAGAGCTGCCCTCTCTTCATTCAGCCTCTCCAACCTCTACAGCAGAGCTGGCCTTTCTTCTTTCAGCCTCTCGATCCTCTACAGCAGAGCTGGCCTCTCTTCTTTCCACCTAACCATCTATAGGAGAGCTTCCCTCTCTTCTTTCAGCCAGAACCTCTACAGCAGAGCTGCCCTCTCTTCTTTCAGCCTCTGCACCCTCTGTAGGAAAGCTCCAATCTCTTATTTCAGTCTCTCCACCCTCTACAGCAGAGCGGCCCTCTCTTCCTACAGCCTCTTCATCCTCTACAGCCGAGCTGCCCTCTCTGCTTTCAGCCTCTGTACCCTCTGCAGCAGAGCTGCCCTCTCATCCTTCAGGCTAACCCTCTACAGCAGAGCTGCCCTCTCTTCCTTCATCCTCTACACTCTCTACAGCAGAGCTGCCCTCTTTTCTTTCAGCCTCTGCACCCTCTGCAGCAGAACTGCACTCTCTTCTTTCAGCTTCTGCACCCTCTGCAGCAGAGATGCCCTCTCTTCTTTCAGCCTAACCGACTACAAGAGAGCTGCTCTTTCTTCTTTCAGCCTCTGCACGCTTTGCAGCAGAGCAAGCACTCTCTTCTTTCTGCCTCTCCATCCTCTACAGCTGAGCTACCCTCCCGTCTTTCAGGCTAACCCTCTACAGCACAGCTGCCCTCTATTCTTTCATCGTCTACACCCTGTAAAGCCGAGCTGCCCTCTCTTCTTTCAGGCTCTGCACCCTCAACGGCAGGGCTTTTCTCTCTTATTTCAGACTAACACTCTAAAGCAGAGATGCAACTCTCTTCCGTCAGCCTCTCCATTCTCTAATGCACAGCTGCCCTTTCTTCATTCAGCCACTTCACCAGCTGCAGCAGATCTACCCTCTCTTCTTTTATCCGATATAGCTTTTGCAACAATGCTGCCCTCTCTTCTTTCAGCCTCTGCACTCGCTGCAGCAGAGCTACCCTGTCTTCCTTCAGCATCTGCACTCTCTGTAGCAGAGCTGCCCTTTATTCTTTCAGCCTCTCCAACTACTACATCAGAGCTGCACTCTCTTCTTTCAGACTAACACTCTGCAGCAGAGCTGCCCTCTCTTCTTTCAGTCTCTGAACTCTCTGCAGCACAGCAGCCCCCTCTTCTTTCCCTAACCCTCTACAGCAGAGCTGCCCTCTCTTCTTTCATCCTCTCCACCCACTACAGCAGAGCTTCCCTCTCTTCGTTCAGCCTAACGCTCTACAGCAGAGCTGCCCACTCTTCTTTCAGCCTCTGCACCCTCTGTAGACGAACAGTCCCCTCTTCTTTCAGCCTAACCCTCGACAGCAGAGATGCCCTCTCTTCTCTCAGTATCTGCAAAATCTGCAGCAGAGCTGTCCTGTCTTCTTTTACCCTTGCACCCTCTGCAGCAGGGTTTTCCTCTCTTATTTCAGACTAACACTCTACAGCAGAGCTGCCATTCTCTTCTTTCAGCCTTTCCATCCTCTCGGACACAGCTGGCCTTTCTTCATTCAGTATCTTCACCCGCAGCAGCAGAGCTGCCATCTCTTCTTTCAGCCTAACCCTCTACAGCAGAGCTGCTCTCTCTTCTTTCAGCCTCTGCACCCTTTGCAGCAGAGCAATCACTTTCTTCGTTCTGCCTCTCCATCCTCGGCAGCAGAGCTGCCCTCTCTTCTTTCTGCCTTACACTCTACAGCAGAGCTGCCCTCTCTTCTTTCCACCTAACCCACTACTGCAGAGCTGCCCTCTCATTTTTCAGCCTCTGCACTCTCTGCAGCAAAGCTGCCCTCTCTTCTAACAATCTAACCCTCCTTACCAGAGCTTCCCTCTCTCCTGTCAGCCAATACCTCGACAGCAGAGCAGCCCTCTTCTTTCAGCCTTACCCTCTACAGCAGAGCTGCCCTCTTTCAGCCTCTGCACCCTTTTTAGCAGAGCTCCAATGTCTTATTTCAGTCTCTCCACACTCTACAGCAGAGCAGCCCTCTCTTCCTACAGCCTCTGTACCCTCTGCAGCTGAGCTGCCCTCTCTTCTTTCAGCCTCTCCATCCTCTGCAACAGAGCCACCCTCTCTTCTTTCAGGCTAACCCTCTACAGCAGAGCTGCCCTCTCTTCTTTCATCCTCTGCACCCTCTACAGCAGAGCTGCCCTCTCTTCTTTCATCCTCTACACCCTCTACAGCAGAGCTGCCCTCTTTCTTTCAGCTCTGCACCCTTTTTAGCAGAGTTCCAATCTCTTATTTCAGTCTCTCCACCCTCTACCGCAGAGCTGCCCTCTCTTCTTTCAGCCTCTGCATTCTCTGCAGCAGAGCTGCTCTCTCTTCTATCAGGCTAACCCTCTACAGCAGAGCTTCCCTCTCTTTTTCAGCCAAAAGCTCTACAGCACAGCAGCCCCCTCTTCTTTCCCTAACCCTCTACAGCAGAGCTGCCCTCTCTTCTTTTAGCCTCTCCACCCTCTACAGCAGAGCTTCCCTCTCTTCTTTCAGCCTAACGCTCTATAGCAGAGCTGCCTACTCTTCTTTCAGCCTCTGCACCCACTGTAGCAGAGCAGTCCCCTCTTCTTTCAGCCTAACCCTCTACAGCAGAGATGCCCTCTCCTCTTTCAGCCTCATCATCCTCTAGAGCAGAGCTGCCCTCTCTTCTTTCAGTATCTGCAAAATCTGCAGCAGAGCTGTCCTGTCTTCATTCACCCTTGCACCCTCTGCAGCAGGGCTTTTCTCTCTTATTTCAGAATAACACTCTACAGCAGAGCTGCCGCTCTCTTCTTTCAGCCTCTCCATCCTCTAGGACACAGCTGGCCTTTCTTCATTCAGCAGCTTCGCCCGCAGCAGCAGATCTGCCCTCTCTTATTTTATCCAATGTACCTTTTGCAGCAATGCTGCCCTCTCTTCTTTCAGCTGCTGCCCTCTCTCCAGCAGAGCTGCCCGTTCTTCTTTCAGCCTCTACACCCTGTTCAGCAGAGCTGCCCTCTCTTCTTTCAGCATAACCCTCTACATCAGAGCTGCTCTCTCTGCTTTCAGCCTCTCCATCCTCTGCAGCAGAACTGTCCTCTCTCCTTTCAGCCTCTCCATCCTCTGCAGCAGGGCTTTCCTCTCTTCTTTCCGAATAACCCTATAAAGTAGACTTGCCCTCTCCTCATTCAGCCTCTTCATCCTCTAGAGCACAGCTGCCCTCTCTTCTTTCAGCTTCCGCACCTTCTGCAGCAGAGCTGCCCTCTCTTCTTTCAGCCTCACCCTCTACATCAGAGCTGCCCTCCATTCTGTCAGCCTCTCCACCCTCTACCGCAGAGCTGCCCTCTCTTCTTTCAGCATAACCCTCTACAGCAGAGCTGCCCTCTCTTTTTTCAGCCTCTCCAATCTCTCCAGCAGAGCTGGGCTCTCTTCTGTCCGCCTAACCCTCTACCGCAGAGCTGCCCTCTCTTCTTTCAGCCTCTGCATTCTCTGCAGCAGAGCTGCTCTCTCTTCTATCAGACTAACCCTCTACAGCAGAGCTTCCCTCTCTTTTTCAGCCAAAAGCTCAACAGCACAGCTGCCCACTCCTTTCAGCCTAACCCTCTACAGCACAGCTGCCCTCCCTTCTGTCAGCCTCTCCACCCTCTACAGCAGAGCTGCCCTCTCTTCTTTCAGACTAACCCACTACAGCAGAGCTGCCCTCTCTTCTTTCAGACTCTTGATCCCTAGAGCAGAGCTGCCCACTCTTCTTTCAGCTTCTGCACCCTCTGCAAAAGAGCTGCCCTATCCTCTTTCAGCCTAACCCTCTACAGCAGAGCTGCTGCCTCTTCTTTCAGCCTCTGCACCCTCTGTAGCAGAGATCCAATCTCTCATTTCAGTTTATCCACCCTCAGCAGCAGAGCTGCCCTCTCATGTCTCAGCCTTTGCACCCTCTGTAGCAGAGCTCCTATATCTTTTTTAGGTCTCTCCACCCTCTAAAGCATAGCTGCACTCTCTTGCTTCAGCCTCTCCATCCTCTGCAGACAAGCTGCCCTCTCTTCTTTCTAACTCTGCATCCTCTGCAGCAGAGCTGCCCTCTCAACATTCAGCTTCTCCATCCTGTGCAGCAGGGCATTCCTCTCTTCTTTCCGAATAACCCTATATAGCAGAGCTGCCCTCTCTTCATTCAGTCTCTTCATCCTCTAAAGCACAGCTGCCCTCTCTTCTTTCTGCTTCTGCACCCTCTGCAGCAGAGCTGCCCTCTCGTCTTTCAGCATAACCCTGTGCAGCAGAGCTGCCCTCTCGTCTTTCAGCCAATCCACCCTCTACAGCTGAACTGCCCTCTCTTCTTTCAGCCTTTCCACCGTCTGCAGCAGAACATCCCTCTGTTCTCTCAGCCTCTGCACCGTCTACAGCAGTGCTGCCATCTCCTTTTTTAGTCTCTCCACCCTCTACAGCAGAGCTGCCCTCTCCTCCTCAGCCTCTGCATCCTCTGCATCCTCTGCAGCAGGGTTTTTTTCGCTTCTTTCAGACTAACCATCTACAGCAGAGATACCCTTTCTTATTTCAGCTTCTTTCTCCTCTAGTGCCGAGCTGCCCTCCATTCTTTCAGCAAAATCAACTCTCTGGCGAAATCCCAAAGGCCGATTGAAAGCAGGAATCCAGCTTTTTTGGGAATCCAGATAATTAGTTTATCCAGATATTTTGAGAGTATTATTATCATCCAGTGCCCTCTTCACCATTATTAAACCTGTATAGGAATCATCGTCACCCCTGCTGCCTGTTTTGACAATGCTGATGACAAGCTTTGTCCCCCTTACCCCAGTGCCTCTACACACTCGACTTTTCATCACCTGTTAGGTCTCTGTGGCAAAGAGCGAGAGCAAAGTTCCACGGGGAAAAAAAAAACAATTTCCGTTTTACAGGCTGCATTTTGGATTCACCCGTCAGATCATTCACGGCATCACTTTTCCAGGAGAATAGACAATAAGATTAAAGTATGCAGAAAGGATTTGTCACTCTTTTTGGGTACAAGCTCTCCCA